>NC_057717.1:101692593-101727372 GCF_004010195.1 Chiloscyllium plagiosum | reverse complement strand
AAAACAACCCTCCCCCACCACCCTCTGTCTTCTACCTTTGAGCCAGTTCTGTATCCAAATGGCTAGTCTTTCTTATTCATGAACATATCCAAATGTATTTTAAATGTTCTAACTGTATCTGCATCCACCACTTCCTCTGGCAGTTCATTTCACACACAAACCACTCTGTATAAAAGTAAAGTTGCCCTTAATGTTGTTTTAAATCTTTCTCCTCACATCTTAATGCCCCCCTAGTTTTGAACTCCCCCACCCTAGGGAAAAGACCCTTGTTGTTCACCTTATCTGTACCCCTCATGATTTTATAAACCTCAGCAAGATCACCCCTCAATCTCCTGCGCTCCAGTGAGAAAAGTCCCAGCCTTTCCAGGTTATTTTTATACCTAAAACCATCCAGTCCTGGCAACATCCTGGTAATTTTTTTTCTGAACCCTGTCTAGTTTATTAGTGACATTCCTAAAACAGGGTGACCAGAAATGCAAACAGTGCTCTAGATGTGGCCTCACCAACGTTCTGTCCAACCTCAACATGAATCCCAACTCCTGTACTCAGGTGTGAGCAATGAAGGTAAGCGTACTCAACACCTTAACCACCTTGCCTATCTGTGACTGAAATTTCAAAGAATTATGTGCCTGAACCTCTCAATCTCTCTGTTCTACAGCACTACCCAGCGCCCCCTACCATTAATTGTATAAGTCGTGCTCTCGTTTGCATTACCAAAACACACTACCTCATATTTATCCAAATTACATCTGCCACTCCTCATCCCACTGAACCCAATGATTCAGAGAACCTTCTTCGCTATCCACTGTGCCACTAATTTTGGTGTCAACTGCAAACTTACTAACCATGCTTCCTATATTCTCATCCAAATCAGTTATGTAAATGATAAACAAGAGTGGCCCCAGTACTGAACACTGCTGGATATAGACCTCTGGACCAAAAAAACAAGCCTCTACCACCACCCTCTGTCTCCAACCGTCATACCAATCTCTTATCCAATTGGCAACCTTACCCTGAATCCCATGTGATCTAACTTTGCTAATTAGTCAAAGGCTTTACCAAAGCCCAAGTAAACAATTTCTACCGCTGTGCCCTAATCAATCTTTTTGGTTACTTCGAAAAAAACTCAGCTCGTTAATATTTCAACCATCTGCTGTTACTCTTTATGAGACTCTATTTCCCTTGCACAAAGCCATGCAGACCCTATCCCTAATTAATCTTTGCCTCTCCAAATGCATGTCGATCCTATCTTTCATAATCACCTCCAACAACATACCCGTCACCAATGCCAAGACTCACCGGTCTGTAGTTTCCAGGCTGCTTCTTACAGTCTTGTTTTTAAAAATGCCACAATATTAGCCATCCTGCAGTCCTCTGGGTACTTCACCTGTGTTTATAGATAATACAAATACTTCTGTTAAGGCCCCACAATTTCCTACCTAACTTCCCACAACGGGCTGGGAAACACTTGATCAGATCCTGGAGATTTATCTACCTTTATGATTTCTAAGACCTCCAGTACTTCCTGTTCTGTAATGTGAACTGTTTTATCTTGATTTGCATTAATGCTGTACTGTTACACATTGGCTATGTACACCTTCTGTATAGGATAACAGAACATAGCATTTCTTTTACTGATAAACTTATTGGCTCTTTTAAAGCTTCCACAAACAACGTCTGGTTTCACATGCTGGTGAAATACCTAGCTTCATGACATCTACAAATATTCAATATAATTTGAACTTGGAAATGCTGAGTAAAATAACTCCATGCTTACTGAACTGAAAATATGCTTGGAATAATATGGTGTATTACTCTGTCCATCTTTAGTGTTTAAACTGCAAATAGTGTTTTATCACTGCTGTGTTCTTTTAGCCTAAAAAGGTTGGACTGGTTTTGCTTCACAGCGTATAATGGCCAGATAACGCAGTGATTCTGAAATGGCTGAAGACTTTGAGTTCAGTTGCCAACTCCGTTTGCCTCATTAAAAAGGGGAGGGGAGATTGCCATTGTCAAAAGCAGCTTGTGTGTTTGAGTTAATGAGTCACCATCCTATTTATATTTAACTTTTAAGTTTGTAAATTAATTTTAATATATTTCATTAGTATTTCAACCACCTGCTGCTACTCTTTATTTTTTAACACTTCATTCCGATGGAACATGTTAATTTTGTTAAGCCTTTTATAGTTCCCCACTATTCAATCTATTTTTGCGCATTGGGACTGGGACCCTGATTGAGGTCTCAGTATTTTTGCTTTCGGTTGACCGATCAAATCAACCTTTGATGAGCACTGGAAGAGGTGTATCATTTTTCTTTCCCGAAATGGTCTTTCTGGACTTGTTCACTGTGCAAATTCAGTGCAACACCTGAACAAAGCTCACTCCGGGAATCTGCTGGGAAGACATGGTAATGTTTTCTACGTCTTAGGGTGGAGTTAAATTAATGCTGTTTTTCATTTCATTCAGTCACAGGATGTGCACATTGCAACATTGCTTGCCTGTTTGTAATTGCCCTGGAGAGCAAGGCAGTGAGCTGTCTCCTTGAAGACAACTGAGTTAGGCTGTTTTAAAGGAGAGTTCAGAGTCTGCCATATTGCTACTTGTCTGGAAGCAATGTCTGAGCACTAAGATTGAGCTTAAAGTTTGCTGAGGAAAGAGGTACTTTTGAAGTTTTGAGCCTAATCCATTGCTAAAATACAAGTGCCAAAATGATATTTGGCTCTGAAGATGTTTACAGCATTACTGGTCACAACATGATGGACATATGCCAATTCCCAAATGTAATGGGATTATGACCCCCCACACCCTTGTGAATCAACACAATGGTTCGCTTCACAACCTCAGTTGATTATTTCAGTCTGAGTTACCTATAGTGCAATTTACATATCAAGATTAAAATTCAAAATATTCTCTCGGCTCCTCATGGTGATGGGCTGGATACTATTTCTCTCTAATGTGTTACTGTTGCCTACTTTAAATGTATAACATTTTGCAAAAATAATAAAATAATGCCTGAAACGTCAGGTACTTATGGTAACTACCTCATTGTGTTGCTTTTTTTTTAATAAGAGTCCAAGATGTCTACAGCACAGAAAAAGGCCCTTCAGCCCATCAGTCTGCAACAATCAAAAACAATCACCTAACTATTCTAATCTCATTTCCAACACTTGGCCCATTGCCTTGCATGCTTTGGTTTCACAAGTATACTTCTAAATATTCATGTTATGAGGATTCCTGACTCTACCATCCTTATAGGCAATGAGTTCCAAATTCCCACCATCCTCTGGGTGAAACAAATATTCCCTGCATCCCCTCTAAACTTACTGCCCTTTACCTTAAATCTATGATCTTGGTCAATGATCCCGGTACCCAGGAGAAAAGGTCCTTCCTGTCTATCC
Source organism: Chiloscyllium plagiosum (assembly GCF_004010195.1). NCBI lineage: Eukaryota > Metazoa > Chordata > Chondrichthyes > Orectolobiformes > Hemiscylliidae > Chiloscyllium > Chiloscyllium plagiosum. Next base: position 101,723,974 of record NC_057717.1, on the reverse strand, counting down.
TAACTATGCTCCTCTTAATTTTATACACCTCACTCAGGCCACCACCCCAGTCTTCTCTGCTTCAAGGAAAGCAACTCAAGCACTTTTTCCCTCTCATTTCGGTTCCTCCTGTTAATAAGACATTGCTGTTAGTGTTACTCTTGGACAAGTTGCTCAAGAAGTGTACAATATGATTGGATGAACTTCTATTAGATTGTTTCCCTCCAGACAGTGCAGCTGTGGTTGGGACTCCCTGTGTAGGAATTCCTTAGAGCCATCAGAGCATTATTACTTTGCAATGTGTATCTAACTTAGTTAAGTTGATGGAATGATTTGACATTTCCAGGTATAAAAGATCTTGGCCACTTGTTTAACGATTGATCAGGTCCATTGATCTGATAGGCAACTAAAACATTTTTAACTGGTCTGTTACATTTATCTTTCTCTGTAATATGATGGGCATTTGTTGGTGTGGCATTGCGCAGCTTCTGGTCACCCACTGGATCTTGAGGTTTGAAAACCAATGATGAGGCACCAACAGGATATTTGACTGTGGTGGCAGTACGTTTCAGCTCAAGTTCTATCTTTCCCACAATTCTGGGAGGAAACTGAGTGCCAAGGCCCTGAATGATATTGGCAGCCCTTGCCCAAGTGAGGCATGTACACCAGTCATCACCAGATCTGGAGACAATCTGGAACCTTTCTATGTGTAGGGATCAGTTAGGTGAAGATCGGGCACTTAGGAGGACAATTACCTCCACTCTTATCAGTGGCCTTTTCCCTTGAAGGGAGAGGAACAACCAAAGTGCCTAAACTGAATCCACCAATCAATAATCTGTGCTGAATGGTGAGTGTTGGGTTTGGCTTGTTTGGTTCGCACTGTGTCATAATCGACTATGTCTAGGCTCCCACCTGGAAACCCAGACATGTTGTTGAATGTTTTCATGGGGGTACCATCCAGAATAAGTCAATATCTACAATTCAGCAATGGGCTGATGATGGAGAAACTTAGATGTTGGGCTGGGAGGTTTTGGAGAATTGTGACTTCTCCTTCGTGGCTCAGTGGTTTGGTGAACTACTGGTTGATACACCAAAGTCAGGTCTTAAGTTAATTTCCCTAACCATATTTCTGGTAGTTGTAGGCTTGTGCAGTTTTCAGGGAAATGTTCACAGAGCCATGCGTCAATTTGACTGCCATAGTAAGGGAGAAACTCCATAATAAACATTTAAAAAAGAGATGGTTGCCATCTTCAAATGTTTTAACAGTATCAAGTCAGAAAGGGAAGTCACTATTAGTTCTCGAGGACTGCTTGCTCATTAGAGAGAAGCGACTGGTGGTGGTTGACCTGAGGGCCACCACACCTTGGGCAAGGGGAAGAGGTTGAGAAGGAGGATAACCTCAGCTGGAACAGGAATTGAACTCATAGCATGATAGCCCGGCCTTTCAGCTAACCAATCAAACCGACCCAATAACACGTATTGCACAGAAATGGACAATTTGACTCATCCAGTCCCAGCTCATGTTTATGATCCACACAATCCTCCTCCCAACCCCACTTTCTCAGTCTAGCAATATATGCTTCTATTCCTTGGGGGCTAGCTTTAAGAGCAGACATGGACTTGATGGACTGAATTGCCTCCTCCGTCCTCTAAACCATTTTGAATTCTTTCTCCATCATGTTTGTTCAGCTTCTTCTTAACAGTATCCAAGCAAATTCCATATCTAAATCACCCTTTGGGTAAAGGGGTTTCTTTTGAATTTCTAACTGAACTTTATCAATGACTATCTTATGTTTGTGGTCTTTATGTTTGGTCTCCCCAGCAAGCAGAAGTTTTCTCCATATCTAGCTTGCTTCCTAATTTCAACAGCGTTTATTGGGTCACCCTCTTAATATTCTGCTTTCTGGATAATGAGCTCCAGTCTTTTCCATTGTTAACAATGAGTTTATCCGCAGTGGTCATTAATCACACTCTGGTTTGCAGTATTACTGGCCTCCTGCTAAGAGGATGGACATGCAGCAAGCCAAGTCCGTTGTGAATGAACTATCTTCACATGGTATACTTTTGATGGCTGAAGAGGCCAATTCATGACAGGCAGTTTCTTCCATCAAGTGTTTATCCTATGTCTTTGTGAGTTTATTGCTTTCGGTATTGGCACCTGTTACCAAGCTGCTGTGGGCACTGATTATCACGGTGGTGAACACAGGACCACAGGGGCCATTTTCCTCTGTCATTAGGTGGTATCTTCCAGGTAGAAGAATCAAAGCCTTCACATCACAATTGCTGGTATCCCTGAGCATCCAGCTGGTTGGCTGGCTCCAGCTACCTTGCCATACAAAAACAAAATCTTAATGGTATTTGATTGTCTCCAGGCCGCAAACATGCTCAAGCCTGGAATGTTCTCCTCCACTTGCTGAATCCGAATGTATTTAGGATGCGTCATGTAGGCAGTGAGTAACAGCAACACAAACCAGGAAGTTTCAGTTACCATTTCTGGTCTTCAGTTAGCAATCCCCAAGCTCTGCAATTCTCTTCCTGAATTTCTCTGTCTCTGTCTCTCTCTCTGCTTCAAACCTAACTCCTTAGCTGCGCTTACATCAAATTTTGTTCAGTAACGTTTTTTTTATCTTGTTCATGAGATGTGGGAATCACTGGTTAAGCCAGCATTTACTGTCCAGAGTGCTAAGAACAATACAGTATAGGAACAGGCCCTTTGGCCCTCCAAGCCTGTGCTGATATATTTTGCACATTTAAGAGTTCACCCACATTGCTGTGGGTCAGACCAGATAAGGACAGCAGATTTCCTTCCCTAAAGGACATTGGTGAACCAGATAGATTTTCCTGACAATCAACAAAGGTCTTACAATCATCGTTAAACATTCCATTCCACATTTTCATTGAAATTCAAACTTCACCATCTACCACTGTGGGATACAAACCCAGGACCTGGAACATCACCTGGGTCTCTGAAATGATAGTCTAGCGGTAATTCCACTCGGTCAATGTCTCCCAATAATCCAGTGAAATAACGTGCTTTACTGCAGTAAATATATGTTAAATGTGTTAAATTGGCCATGATAAATTGTTCCATAGCATTAGGTGCATTAGTCAGGGTAGGGGAATGGGTCTGGATGGGTTACTCTTCGGAGGGTCGGTGTGGGCGTGTGGGCCGAAGGGCCTGTTTCCATACTGTAGGTAATCTAATATAAATGCAAGTTGTTGTGGTCCTTGATGTTTATTCTGGTGGAAAGACAAACCTGATCTTTGTTTAAAGGTTACAACTTTCAGTCATTTATTCCCAAATAATCTTGTTCAAAAAAATCAGTATACAACATTGTATTTGTTCCTGACGGGACAGTGGTGATGAATTCCCTATTTTTCCTGCTTACTTCATTATGGAATGGTTCCCAGTACAAATGCTCCCTGGTGAGGACATGTTACTGGAAACACTTGATTCCAACTTTCTGTTTTGAATTATGGATCCCACCTGGGGCCACTACGCTGGGAACAATGTATGCCCTTATCTAACACTCAGACCATGCTCTCTTTTGAGAAGCTCTTAGAAGAAATTATACAAGTACAGAATCTCTGTTTCAAAACGAAAACAAAAACCTATTTACCATTTATTACTTGGTTCCCAGGAAGATATGAATGTAGAAACATCATCTGACTTTTGTTCTGAATCATAGTTTTGCCCAATCCTATTCCTGTGGAAAAAGATTGATTAGTTCCATGAGGAGTGATGACCTTTGGCGTTCCCACAACTAATCATGTCATGTGAGTTTTCACAGTTGATTCAATCCTGGCCACAGGATTGGTCTGGTAATTTGGGAGTAATTCCATGTTTAAATAACCGCATCTGATGTTTGTTGTCCACATTCCCAGGTGAAGGTCACCCCCAACTGAGCTGCCTGATCCAGAGGACATTATCTCAGCAGTTCTCAGCTTTAGCAAAGGGAGGGAGTCAGAAAAAACTACATGCTATGATAAACACATCGATTACTTGGTCTACTCGGAGGTCAGTCAGCTCAGTTGGTGAGATGCTCGTTTGCAGTACAAAGTTCAATTCCCACTGGCTGAGGTCACCATGAAGGACTCCCCTTCTCCATCTCTCCCCTTGTCTGAGGTGTGGTGACCCTCAGTTAGACCATCACAGGTTGTCTCTTTGAAGAGACAGCAGCCCTATGGACTGGTAAGACTATGGCATCTTTATATTTACTTGGTCTGCAGAGTTAATTTTTTTACATCTGCTGATGACCATAACCATTAAGTTGTTTTCATTGAAGATATTTGGAAATATGCTTATCTGAAGAAAAAAGATTTGCATTTATATAGCATCTTTCATGACTTCAGGCGGGCCTGATAAGTAGTGTAGTTACTGTTGTAATTGTTGTGGGGAAAACACCAGCCAATATATACATGGCAAACTCCCACAAACAGCAATATGATAATAACCATGTATATTTTTTAGTGTTGTTGACTGAAGGTAAAGGTTGGCCTGGACTCTGGTGAAGAATGCATAGCATTCTTCCAACAATGCCTTGTGACCTTTTAACACCTCAAATTATTGCGGAGTCTGGTTTAATGACTTGTTTGAATGTCAGCACTCAGAACAGTACATCCCTCCCTCAGTATTATACCTAGAGTGTCTATCCAGATTATTACATGGTCAAGTCTTTAGATTAGATTAAGACTTGATCTGATGAGCTTCTGATTGACTTGGCTACGGCTAACTGCCCCAACGAAACCCCAGATTTGTGAAAGGACAAATATCATTTCTGAAATCACACTGACCTTTTTTATGCTCTTCAGGTGAGTATCCTATGACGTGACCTCAACCATTTCCCCACAGTTAATAATGACTTAACCAGTGTACAATTCCTGAGTCCATCTTTCCTTCATTATATCAGTGACTGCACTTGAAAAATACTCCACTCGCAGAACAAGCTTTTGGGGCAACCTGAGGTCACGTCATGCTCATTCTAAATGCAAGTTCTTCCTTAAAGAAACATGTGAGAGTTGAGTGCAGTCATACAGAAAACTCTCCAGTCTTCATGCATAGGTTCTGTGTTCATGGAGCACCTTAAATATGACCCAGAACTATTTCTTTATTCCCTCATAATTTCTACATAATTTCCATATGATGCCTTGCAGCCATGAATTCTTTTGAGTTTCCGAATAACACATGCTTCATTCTTGTCCGCATATGTTATAAATTCCCAGGATAATTTAACTGGGTTTGAAATTTGGAATTAATTTAACACACCTGACATTTCCGGAGACTCCAAATATTTCAAAACAGTTTATTCCTCAAAGGACTGATCCAGCCTTAGCTCCAACTGCATCTTCCATAGCTGACTGTTCCTCGTTGTTTGATCCTTATTTCTTAGGCCCAAAATTCCGGTGGCCCCTTGCACATTTTATTCGTAGCCCATTTTAATTCATTAAGATTGAATTCATTTAAAATCTTTGGCAAAAAAAAAATCTAGAGGGGAGATCTGGAAAAATCATCATCTTCTGATGGTTGTCAGGATCTGTGCCTGAACTGGTGGTGTTTAGATGATTCCATAAACAATTTCAAAAGGAGTTGGATAGATGTTTGAGGATGAAGAACTTGTAGGGTTCCAGTTGAGAAACCATACACAATTGTTCCGTTAAAAATGTAGCATGGGCAAAATGGTGACCTCTTATGCTGTGAGTTTCCTGGGTTCTGTGAATCTTAAAGTTACATTTCTTAAGAATTTTTCTTGGTATCACTCATTTCAGAGGCTGTTGACATCAAAGGTTAGACCAGCCTATTGTCCAACCCTAAATTGCTCTTCAAGGGTATTTAAGGATAAGCAATTATTTTTTTCCTGGGAATTTGTACTCTAGAATCTGTACTTCGGTACTTTGGTACCTCAGATGGCAGTGTATGTGACAACTAGTCAACTTTTCACTGTACTTGTGTGAGTACATGTGATAATAAAGCTAATTTGATTCAATAAATTCTTGCTGAGCCGATGACACCCACATCACATGAAAGAATTACGTAAAAAAAGTTTGGTCTTTTTGCACTCTGATGCCAGCAAATTGCTGAGGGAGTTTATGGGGCTGTTACTCACAAGACATTAAATTCAAGCCTTCTCTGATTCTGGTGGATGTCCATGAATTCATGGTTTAGATGGTTATCACTTGGAAGGAGACCAGCTATTCTGATGATCATGTGATGAGGACTGAGTGAAATATGGTCGAGTCAATTATGTTAATTTTTTAGTCTGTCCATTGAGAAACTCCAGTCGTTTGATTAATGCAATATGAATAGATGTTTCCAACAAAACTTTTTATTCTGTTGATAAAATCTTTCATCACAGGCACATTCTTGTCTAGTCACGAAGGGAAGGGAATCATTGCATCTGCAATGTTGGCAGTGATGTATAGGGCGAGTATACAACACTGCAGTGCCGTCAATGATTCCTATGATTGAACAGTCTCCCACAAATGGGAAAAGAATAGGATCAGCTTCTGATAAATTTCCATCACAAAAGATCTGCTTCAAATATGCAGCTCAATTGTTTCAATATCAGAACCTTGTTTGTTGTGGATTCAGTCCTGTTTTCTGCACAACTGATTAACATTTTTGCCAAAATAAACCAGGAGCAGAATTCATGATATAACCCAAGCTTTCTCTGATGGATCCTTATCGCTGAATCAGTTAACGCTGCACAGTCCTAGATTCAAAGCTGGGATCTTCTCTAACCATCTCCTAGATAACTTGGCTGTGAGATTATGGAAGGGAGAGATTATGGGACAAACTTGATGGACCAGCTTATTAATTCCTACCCATAATTTTAAGCACTATATCATGTCATATTTTGGATAATTGTCAATGTCATCAAACTTCATGGAAGGTATCTCTGTGTGAGACTCAGTAAGATTTCTTGCCATATCATCCCAGACCCAGCTCATTAACTACCGACATGCTCCTCAAGCATCCTTTTCATCTGATGCTGGCTGGATCCTGCTACTTGCGGTATCCAGAAGAACTTGCCACTGCTGCCATATTCAGGATTAGGTCAAAATCATTCAAAGGTCATTGTGCACCTGGACAAACGCTGTCAATCTGAAGTTGCCATGCACGGTGACTGTTATTTTCCCCAGACATGGCAGAGCAGGGGATGTTGGCACCTCGCTTTGTGGCTAGGGATCTGGTGGGTGGGGTGGTGCAGAGAAGCACTATCCTCTTACCCCAGGACCAGCAGTGGAAGCCATGACACCAGATTCTGGCAGCCTGGGCCAAGGTTGCTACTGGCTCAGTACGGGGGTCTCTGCCATCCATAGCAGTGGTCCCTGACCTTTTTCGTAATGTGGCACAGTTTGATGTCACAAACAATTCCACGGGCATGCTCACTTTCCTTTCCACATCATCTCAATTTTGCCCTTTGGCCACATGCGTTTAGAATGTTCACATTTTAGAATCAAACAACCAATATCACACTTTTGATTTGATTAATTTTCATGAGCTGTAATTTTGGTTTAGCAATATATTGTTTAAGGTCAAACAATGTTTTACATTGATTTTCATTTACTGTGTAGTAAACTTCACAGTACACTGGTTGAAAGCAACTTGTCTCAAGGAATGCCCAGCAGTGTTGAATTACCTTCCCACAGCTCCAGGGTAAGTACCACCACTCCTCTCTGCTACCACAAACTCTCTATCACTGCAACCAAGGTTCATGTTCTGCAATCCTCACATTTGCATGCAACGGCTACCCTCACTTGCTCTCACCCACCCTAATTCTTGTTGCCACTGACCTTGCATGCCTTCTGCACTGTACACTCATTGGCACGGGACAATTCATCCCTATCCGTCACCTGCACCAGACAAACAGCTGTGCCACCTGCTTTCAACTCACTCAATCGCTCCGTTTCTCTCATTCCAGCAGAAAATAGCACATAATAGAATAGAAAGAGCCCCCTTGAGGAGAGAATCCTGAGCCTGACTGCATCAAGTGGCCAACTGGCCATGTCCAAGCTTCTGCATTGATATTGGAGACTGCCCTGGACTTACTATCCTGGGAACCTCTGAAGGCTGACCTCCTTGATTTGAGTAAGGACTGTTGACAATCATGACAAGAATCCTGGATTTGTGTTTGCATTATACAACAAGACAGAAATAACATGAATGTGGCAGGTCTGGCTGAAGGGCAAAGCACTGATAAACAAGGCAAGACAGGGATATAGTAAGCATCCAGATGAGCTCAAAGTGAGTTTTTTTTTTAAATTCACTCATGGTATTACAGCCGGGGCCAGTATTTATTGCTTGTCCCTGATTGTCCTTGAGAAGGTGGGGGTGAGCTGCCTTTTTGAACCGCTGCGGTTCATATACTGTAGGATGACCCACAATGTCCTTAGGCAGGGAATTCAGGGTTTGACCCAGGTGAAGGAACGATGATTATGTTCCCAAATCAGGACAGTGAGTGGCTCCGAGGAAAACTTGCAGGTGTTGGTGTTTCCATATATCTGCTGCACTTGTCCTTCTACAAAGAGTGGCTGGGGATTTGAAGGTTCTGTGTGAAGATCTTCGGCAAATTTTTGCTGTGCAGCTTGTAAAGAGTACACACTACTGCTAATGAATATCGGTGGTGGAAGGAGTGGATGCTTGGGGATGTGTGCCAATTAAGTGGGCTACTTTGTTCTGGTTGGTGTCAAGCCTCTTGGATCTGGACCCATCCAGGCAAGTGGGGAGTATTCCATCACACTCCTGACTTGTACCTTACAGGTGATGGACAGGCTTTAGGGAGTTTGAAGTAGTATTCCTAGTCTCCGACTCGGTGTTGAGGCTTCTGTGTTTACGTAGCAAGTCCGTTTGAATTCTGGTCAACCTCAGGCTGTCAATAATAGGGGATTCAGTGAAGATAACATCATTGGATGTCAAGGGGCGGTAATTAGAGTGTTTGTTATTGTCTGTCTTTTGTGTGGCACAAATGTTACTTGCCACTTGTCAGCCCAAACCTGAATATTGTCAAGCGAGGTCTAAAAGGGCAAGAGAACATCCCTGAGTTGCAACCTGATAATTCTGAGAGCTGGGTTCCTGGCCCTGTGCACAAAGTGTCCTCGCAGCAGCTTTTCAGTGCTAGCTGCTGGTGCAGCTTTAAAGTGCAGGATTGGAAACGTCCATGAGTTTAAGAAGTGAGCAGGTGTTGGATGCTAGTATCCATGGATATCAGGTGCTTGAAGCTGGAATATGCCCTAAGACATTGTAGTCAGGTTGTCCATTGGCAACACAGAGGAGGAAGCGTGAGCTGGAGTAACTAGGGACCCGCACTGACTTTCATGTCATGAATTATCCATGTCATGAATTATCCATGTCCAGTTTCCTCGTGGATGGTGTGAAGATAGGAAGCTGCATGTTTAGAGGCAAGATTTGCGGTTAATAGAGATTATAGCTTGTCAGCCTCATTAATCGGCATCTCACCACCACCAAACAAGAATTTTGCTTCCATGCCTGAAACTCTGTTTGAAAACAAAGTGAATTGCTCCTGACAGTGAGAAATGCCTTGCCCAAGTTCTTATGTATTTTTTTCCCGATTTCTCACTATGGCCTACGTCTTTCAGGCCTCTACAGGACTTGTCCTATATGTTCTACCTTCTCTGCTGCTCGCCCCCCCACCCCCTTGATCCTCCCTTGTCAACTTCAGAACCTGGAGGCTATGGGTGTATTTTGTTCATGTTCCTAGAATCCACGTGAGTACAATAGTTTAACTAGCATTTGCATCAGGACCTATTAAATAGTTCTAGCTATGAAAAGACTGGAAGGTTTCCCAATGCATCAATTACTTTCATTTAAGCCTGTGATTTATTTTTATGAATTTAATGCTTATTTTACAAAGAACAAAGAAAATTTACAGCCCAGGAACAGGCCCTTTATCCCTCCAAGCCCGAGCCGATCCAAATGTACTGTCTAAGTTTTTATCAAGTACCTTGAGATTTATAGCAATGAAAGCATCTCTTAATAACCAATGGAGGACACATCAAATCCCAGAAGTTATGTGAAGATGGCTTAAGTCAAATTTGTCCCAAAAATATACGTTTTATTACTGAAAGTCATACCACCTAATAACAGCACCAGACTGGTACCAGTCTTGACTTACAAGAATTCTTGTAAGTTGTAATAAATGCAGACAGTTAACACACAGTGAATCTGCAAATATATTTAATGAGAGACCAAAGTCTGATTAAGTCAGAGACAAACTGTCCACTGGTCTTTTGACCTTCTATCAGCTCCCAAGGCCTGCAGCATATTTTAGAAGCTGTTGATATTTACAAAGCATTTTGCTGAGCTATCATTAGATTATGGAAAGTGTGAAGCGAAGCAGAAATCTTGACAGTATGGTGTGAGGACATCAGGAGAAACGTGGCTCCATCATGTTCAATATCTTGACCTGACATAGCTGCAGTGTTACCAATTATATTCAGGTGTGAAATGTTTGCTGTCATTGGCTGCCCATTATGTCCCACTTATTTTATCTAACCCAGAATAGTTTGTTGTTCCAAGTTAGCTAAAGCAGGTGATGACCTCCTCTGCTCAGGTTCTGCAAATACAAAACGAGAATTTTTTGTTTTGTACTTAATTTTACCAACACATTATGAGGGATTCTTTTCACCCACTAGAAAGAGTCATTATAGCAACACCAATCTCTCTGCAGGAAGCATTGTACATGGAAAACTTAACGAACATTTTAAAAAAAAACTCTTGAAATGTGGACATTGTTGGTAAAGTGGATATTTACAGTAAATCTGCAGTTGCTCGAGAGGTTGATTGTGAATTATCATCTTGACCCGCTGCCATTGATACAGTGACTTCATTCATATGTTGCTATTAGGCAGGAGTTCCAAAATCTTGACCCTGCAACAATGTTCAAATGGTCATACATATATGAGTCAGGATCGCGTTTGATCTGGGACGATACCTGAACGCAATGTTCTTTCTATTTGCCCATCAGTCCTGTCCTTCCAGGTTGTGGAGATTATAGAGTTTGCAGATGCAATCAAAGAAGGAAGGTTTTCATGGTTACAAAGTAATATTAGCTAATTGAGGAAGGAGATGAATGAATTGAAGATGAGAACATCTCCTACATGTGATATTGGATCCACACTTGATGTTTTCATTTTGTTCAGTAACTTTATGAGGACCATCAACAGTTACCTGCTTATATCCTGGGCACTTTACAAGGGTCCACAATTCTGATCTATATTTCGGATGGTCCCAGAGGTTCCAGTTTCCGTGACAATGCACTCAGGATTTTATCAAATTTTTCATATCTCTCAGTCTGACTAACATCAGTTACACTGCTGCCCCAGAACAATCTCAAAGCAAATTCAGTCTTGAAAGCCTCTAACAATTCTTCATTGGCGTGAAAATCTGGAAAGAAAGATTAACATTAATTCCTTCATGTGTTTAAATGAAATGTTATATCTGTTAGGGAAATTGCAATACTCAATTCAGTCACTGGACTAAATCACCTCTCTATAATCTCTTCCAGTTCTATAACTCTTTGTGGTCTCTGCAACTGTCCAATTCTTGCCTCTTGCGCATTGCCAGTTTTCCTCACTCCTGTCTTTGTGACCATGTCTTCAGTTGTCTAAGTCTGGAATTCATTCCAGAAACTCTTCTGTCTGTCCAAATCTCTCTCCTCTTTTAAGATTCTTAAAACCTGTCAATTTCATTAAGCTTTTGGCCAATGGTCTGACTATATTCTTATGCAGCTTGATGTCCAATCTTGCTTAATGCTTATATAAATTGCCTGATGTTTTGCTACTTTAAAGGCAGTATATAAATGCAAATTGTAATCACTGTTGATATGGCATCTTTATGGAAATGATAAACACTTCAGAGAGGAGTCTGTGGCTTTGATTAAAAGTAGAGTTCATGGGACAGGCTTTGAAAGTGTGGGGCAGAAGGGTAGAGGTAACAAAGCAAAAAGAGGTTTAGGAAGACTGTCCCAGAGTTAGGAAGAAGGCAAATCGACATTCTGCTACTCACACAAGAACAGCAGAGGAGGTAGGAGCCAACATTTTCTGCTCTTGTTCACCTCTCAGTGGCCTCTATTGGAAGTGCATGTGTGAAATGTACAGGACTTTTATTTCACACTTCCATCAACCTCAGCTTTTATTATGTTAAATATGATGCACCATGTAGTCATGTAGCTTGCTGACATTCATTGATGAGGCCTTGCTTCAATAATGGCAGATGTACAGGTCCGTGACATAAAATCAGACAAATTTTAAGAAATAGGGAACAGCTAAAATTGGTCAGCCCAAAGACGGTCACTGTTAGATAATTTTAATTTGATATTTCTGGCTTGGTCTGTAATTATCAATGTGTTTCTATATTTACAAAACAGATGTGGCTATGTTACTTCAGTCTACACCGAATAAACAGAGCAAGAATTTGCAAGTTCTCGAAGAGAGGTCCAGAGTGTTAGAATGTAATCACAGCTCCTGCTGCAAAGCCCAGAAAATTTTCCTTTGGTCCCACCCTCGCAGGAATGCAACCTATTGACCCAGCGTGACACTTCCACTTCCTGTATTGTATCGTTAAGGCACTGAATGATTATGGGAGATTGGCTTGACAAGGATTATAGGAAAAAAATAGACAGAGGATGCATTGTAATGTCTGGCTGCTAGTAACCATACACAACTCTTAAGACATGGAAGGATACATCCCAGTGGGTATTGGTACATCAAGAGGCTAAAGTCAGACAAGTATTTTTCATCCAACGTGAATATTATCTAAACAAATAAACTAAACGCCAGCCATTCCAAACTTTAAAACCTTTGTATTCCTCCAATTCTGGTTCTTTGCATTTCTACATGTTTTTAAAATTTCCCCGATCTTTCCAAGCTGTGCATCCATTCCCAAGGCCCTCATTCTCTGGAACTCCTTCCTATTCCTCCCTGCCTTCTCTCCTCCTTTAAAATCTATCTGTTTGACAAGCCCGTGGTATGTGCCCTATCTCTTTCTGGGATTCCTTATCATTTGATAAATCCTCTGTAAATTACCTTAGAATATTGTGTACATCAGTAGGAGGTTCTATTAAAATGCAAATTGTTGTGGTGAAGCAGATTTCAAGTCTGTCCAGCATAAAGTCTAATCCATATGATCCACCCACTGAAACCCAACCAGTAGTCTTAGTTCAGATGACCCAATTTAAAATTAATTTGATGTTTACAAGGAACCAGAATATGGTGTCAGGTTTTCATCTGATATGTTGCTTCGAATGTGAACAGTGATCTCCAATTTGCTTGTTTTCCAGATTATCTGAAGCTGGGCTGGTGCTTGTGGCAGATCTGCTGACACTACATTTATGGAATATTGCTGGATTGGTAGGGTCAATGTAGGGGCAGCACAACCTGACCCTGCATTATAAGCACCTCCTTTCCCAGTCCACCTTGAATAATCACAATTACTCCCTACACAATGTGTCTCCCTGTATTTACATTTTTTTTAAAATTTGCTACATCGAGTTGTCCCAAAGCACTTTACAACCAATGGACTACTTTTGAAGTTGTAAGGCAGGAAACACTGACAATTTACAGACAGCAAAGGAAGGTGATGACGTAGTGGTATTGTTGTTATCTGGAGTCCCAGAATAAATCCTACCATGGCAGATGCTGAAGTCTGAACTCAATTTATAAATATGGAATTAAAAGTCAGTCTAATGATGTTTATATGATCATTACTAGCTATCATAGATCACAGACTCCCTACAATGTGGAAACAGGCCATTTAGCCCAACAAATCTGAAGAGTGTCCCACCCAGACCCATTCCCCTGACTAATGCATCTAACTTACACATCCCTGAACACTATGGGCAATTTAGCTTGGCCAATTAACCTAACCTGCACATCTTTGGATTGTGGGAGGAAATCAGAGCACCCAGAGGAAATCCACACAAACAGACAGAATGTGTAAACTCCACACAGACAGTCACCCGAGGTTGGAATTGAACCTGGGTCCTTGGCACTGTGAGGTAGCAATGCAAACCACAGAGTCACCGTGCCATTATAGTAAAAATCAATCTGATTCAATGTCATCTGCGGAAAGAAATCTGTCATCCTTACTTGGTGTGACCTACATATTACTCCAGACCCACTAAATGGAGCTGACTCTTAAGTGTCCCCTGAAATGGCTTCACAAGCCACTCAATTCAAAGGATATAAGGGATGGGCAGTAAATGCCAGTCTAGTCAGCGACACCCATATCCTGAGAACAATTTTAAAAAACACTAGTAAATCTGTTTTAGTGATCTTGGTTGAGGGTAAACTAGCTCTTGCGCAAAATATTGCCTTAGGATATCTTGGGTCTCCTGTGAGGCAAGATAAGACCTCAAAATTTCATCCAAAAGATGGCATCTCCAACAGTGCAGCACTCACAAAACACTGCACGTCATTGGTTTCACAGGTCTTTGGAGTTGGGCTTTAACTTATAATCTTCTAACCAAGAGCTATCTACTGAGTCATGATGTTTGATAAATTGCCACAGAGTTTGAAGCATTGGTAAGAAGCATTGAATTTGATGACTGTTGGATTAAATGCTGTATTGTGAGAAGCTTACCCTTCAGTTTGGCCTCTGCATTGGCTCTAAATATTGCAGCATTCAATGTCACATTACGAGCTGCTTCCAATGTCTTAAACAGCATTGTGCAGCTCTGATCTATATCATCCCATGCTTCCATGACATCAGACACCGACTGGCGCTCCATTAGAGTAATGATGGGCAGAATGTGCGGAACAGTGATATTTTGTAGAGCGAGCTCGACTGCATTTAGAAAAAAAGACACAAAGATAGAAATTCATATACATACAATGCATTGAAAAAGATTTGGCATATGTATAGTGCCTATCACAACCTGCATTTCACAACTGCTGAAATACTTGTGAGATACAGCCCCTGTTGTAATGTAGAAAACATAACTAATTTATGCATAGCAAACTCCTCCTTCAAACAATATAGGAATGATATTCTGTAATAAATATATTAGTTGAACAATAGGTTTGGCAAGGAAGCTGGTTTTTGGTTAGAACCTCCATATTTAATATTCTTGGATTCAAGCATTATCTCTGTTTATTTCTCTCCGATGGTGCCAGCATTTTCTGTTTTTAAGTTAGCTAAGTACATGAGGGAGAAAGACACAGAGTTGAAGTATAGTGGGAGAAGGCTTCTGTGGAGCATCATGCCAACTAGACTAGTTTGGCCTGTGTAAATTATACATAAATTAGCCACAGACTCTGAAAGTATTTAGACTATCAAATAATGAGTTTACTATATGCAGGTAGATGTAATTTACACCTATGATCCTGACTGATAGGTTCTAACTAGCTGATAATGAGACTCTGTCATCTATTCTCAGCTTTCAAAGGCACAGCCCAGTCCTTTTGTTTGCAGGGAAGTTTAGGAGTATCTCCAAATCTGTATAATTACTGAAATACACTGAGACCAATCAGCTGGAGTTAATTTTGAAAAAGGAATCCTATTCTTGTTCTGAAGAAGGCTCACTGGACCCAAAATGTTAACTCTGCTTTCTCTCCACAAATGCTGAGTTTCTCCAGCAATTTCTGCTTATGTTTCTAATTTTGATTGTTTTTTTTTGGATGCATTTTCAGTTTTGAAATGCGAATATATTCCTGGCCTACTAGCTTGGTTAAAGCTCTGCATCATCTGGGTGACTCTGCTCAGGCTCAGAATACCTGCCTTTTCCCTCATTCAAGGATTTAGCAAAGGGTTTGAGCTCCTTCTCAAATTTGATAGCAGAAGCAGTATGATTCCGGCGCAGAGTCCTCCACGTATGCTCAAGACGCACAATCTGACAGGAGAAGGAAAAACACTGTTAGTTGTGCTGTTGTTCAAATTCACCGCCAGTCTCTTTAATCACTCTCAGATTGGGATTTTAATTTCTTTCAGTTAAAGTGCATGGATAGGAATCTTTAAGAGTGAAGAGCCGAGAGTGTGTGTTGCTGGAAAACATAGAACATAGAACAATACAGCACTCCCCTTAAAAGCACAGCAACATCCAAGAGAATTGACATTTCGGGCCGGAGCCCATCTTTAAGAGTGTGACAATGAACTAATGGTATTATCGCTGCACTGTTAATCCAGGTAATATTCTGGGTTCAAATCCCACTAGTGTAGATGGTGGAATTTGAATCCAATAAAAATCTGGAATTGCAAGAAACCATTATTGGAAAAACCTATCTTGTTCCTGAAAGTCCTTTTCACTAATGAAACTGCCATCCTTACCTGGTCTGGCCTATGTGATTCCATGCTCACAGCCATGTGGTTGACACTGAATCGGCAATAAATAGTGACGCCTTCATCCCGTGAATGAATTTTAAGCAAAAGGACACCAGCAAATGCCAATCAGACAATTCATGGGATAGTCAAGTCCCACCCTTCCTGAAGGTTTTGTTCAAGCAGAAGCCTGAATAGCAACAACACTTCAGAGTCACAGGTACAGAAGTCCTGGAGTGGCAAGAAATATTGACTTTTGGCAACAGTGGGGAGAAAGGTAGTCCCTCCAGCTGTGTCCCAGTTACCCCTAACTTGGAGCAGGTAAAGGTCCCACATTCGAGCAGGTTGCCTTCTTTCACCAGTTGGGAAGACCACCAGGAACACTGTTCAGACACTGGGTGAGGCCCTGAACTGGTTACTTAAGGGTCTTTCGTTGTGGCAGGACTGGACAGGACCGGACAGGACCATGGGTCTTCATATCCAGAACTTATCTCCTGAGGAGGCAGGAAGGGGACAGCCTCCCTGGGGTCAATCAGCTGATTAATTGCCCTTCTGCCACTGCCATGAAGGTGAAATCCCACCTATTTTGTGAGCTTAACAGTGCATACATTTATTTCTCATTACTATTGTGGTCGGAAGGAATGCTACTGAGGGCTGTCTATGGTGGTTCAGCAAAAGTCCTAGCCAGATGGAGATGATTGTCAAAAGTCCTGTCAATCACATCTTGAGTCTGCTCTGCTGGAAGGATTGATTATACATGCAAAACTATCCTCCACTGCTTGCAATTTGCTGGAGAGATTACCAAGAGGAGTTGTTGAGTTCTGTTTGCAGCAGTATATATAGAGATTCTTTTTCCTTTTAAATAGATCTGTAAACATTATTGTTTGCTGCGAGTCCTGCCGCAAATCCTGCCCTTTAAATTGATGCAGTGTAGTCGATAGATACTTTTTTCTCTTGGGAAAGTTAGCTCTGGAAAGGCTAAAAGTGGAACAAAATTACAGCTTCCCAATTCTTTAAGTGAATACGTATCCGCTCTGGAGCGAGTGGAAAAATGGAATGCATGAGCAGAAATTTAGATATCAGCTACATAACACTCTGGTCAGAACCACGTACAATTAATTGAAAGCACGTCTCCCACGGTTATATCGACCTTGTGCTGAGTGCAGAGCAGAATCACCACAATGGCACTGGGGCTTAAAGTCAAAATCAGGAGGACAGGTTGCATTAACTTGGCCTGACTTCTCTCAAGTACTCAGAGGGGGATTTGATTCGATATAATGTGGAAATTGGCTGAGTTGAAAAATTTGCAAGGCTGTGTGGAAGGAGTAGGAGTGTGGGACTGATTCGATAGCTCTTAAAAAGGGCTGGCACAAATGGGATGGGGCAAATGGTCTTTTGTGTTGCATGATTCAAGTATTATTCACTTTGATCTCAACATTTATCTCAATAGAAAGCCTGCAAGTGGTTCACAAATACAAACTGAAGGGCAAGAAGCAGACTTGGAAAGATATGAAAGAACAGCAAGTAACTAAACATCAGGAGGTGACAGAGAATACCACCCAAATACCTGGGGCAGCTCCAGTGCTTTCATAATGGCTGAAAGTCCGAAGAGGTCTCCCATGGAGTCTTTGAGCTCAACAGCCAGTTGGATAATTTTATGAAGGACTGCAGATCTTTGTCCAACGCTTCCTGTGCAGCCCAAAATGTCCACAGCAATGCCCAGGGCTATTAAATGATGTCTGAAAAATGGAAAACAACACAAAGGGAATAAAGGGGGCTTAAGCTACTTTTGTGGCCAAGCATATTCTGACAAACGATGATGAATATGCAATCTGAATTTCACACTAACATGAACTCTGTTTCTATCTTTACAGGCTCTACCTGATCAGCTGAGAATCCCGAGCATTTTGTGTTAAAATATGGTTGCAGTTACCTCCTAAACTGGGTTGGATCCACATCAGTCACAATGAATATAGGTGCCTCCCTCTAAGGACACTAATTTTAGTTCAGCACCATTGTAACGGTCAATGCATCTGTAATGTGCAAGCTCTATGGAATCTAATTGAGAATATCCACTGGCTAATGCTCACAGTTGTAGATTCATCAAAATTAATACAGGGGAGTACATTTTGGATTTGGCCTTCTTGTCATGTCCCAGCTCTTTCCTTAACAACGTTTCTACCTTGACCAATCTTTTGATAATCTGTCCTAATATCTCCATATGTGGCTTTGTATCAAACATTGTTTGATTACACTCCTATAAATCACTTTGTTATGTTGTTTCTAGCTGCTAGGCTGTCTGGAGACATCATTCATTTTGTCCCATTGCATCTTGCAATTTTGCGCCCTCAGTCTTGCAGGGGATGTCACTTCTGACAACACCATGCGCATCTTTCTTTTTTGACATTTCATTTTTGGCAAACCAACATAGTATATGAAATCCTCTAGAAGAAATGAACAGGGGACAGTGTTCTGAATGGATATTGGCTGGGACCTTCTAATGTCTCAATATCAAAGGTATGTCAGCAATTTGTTGTCGTTACTGGGTATTACCTCTCCTGGAGGTCCATTCTCAGTTGATGCCCATGGGGTAATGTGATCAGATCCAGCCCTGAGCTCACTCCCATCATCATCTTCTGTTCCAAGGATACGTTGATGATCCGAGCAACCTACAAAAGCAAAACGTCAATATTTTCCTTCGGTTAAAACAACCGGTTTCCCTTGATGACATGGACTCAGTGTTTTAATGGCGTCTTCTAATTCTAGTGGTATTTATTTACTTTATTAGCAACTTCACAAGTAGAAGCTGCGGTTATAGGCAGGCACTGCATCCTGTGGGGCTAATTTGTAGACACCGAGAGCTACCTCAAAGATTCTATGAGGCCTCTTAGAAAGACAAATTGACAGCACGTGTAGGATAGTTGACTGCCTCGGTTTCTGCAGGATGCACTTCCCTTACACAAGTGCCAATTAATTCATAAACTTTGGTACAGTGATCAAGAAGGCAAGTCAGCTGTGAAAATCATGGGAGGGAGCATCACTGTAGAATACCATTTTATCTCCATCTCTCATACACATGACCATACTTTGAGATCAGGGTACTTTTGCAAAAAAACAGACTGATCTTTTTCCCCGGCATAGACTGAAGACTCCAAATAAAATGTATCTAACCTAAATGGACAATGAAGTATTACATATTTGATAGAATTCATAGTCTGCCGCTCAGAAACAGGCTATATAATCCAACTGGTCTATGTGGTGTTAATGCTACACACAAACCTCCTCACACTCTTCAAGATCTCATCCTATCAACATGCCCTAATTTTCCTATCTCCCTCGTATGTATTTACAGTTTCCCCTTAAATGTATCCGCACTACAGCCACATTTACCTCTACTTTTGATTTTTTTATTAATGAGTTCAACATTCTCACCACTTTCCAGGTGAAGAGGTTTCTCTTGCTGGATAGGTTTTATTTCATGGATGTGGGCATCACTGGCAAGGCCAGTAATTATTGACCATTTCTAATTGCTCTTGAGCAGAGTGGTTTGCCTCGCCATTTCAGAGAACAATTAAGAGTCAAGAATATTGCTGTGGGTATGTCATCACGTATAGGCCAGATCAGATAATGAAAGACTATTTCTTTTCATAAAGGGCATTAAGAACCAAACTGGTTTTCACAACAATCATTAATTGTTGTCAAGGTCAACAATACTGTGATATACAATTATACATGTTATTAATTGAATTTACGTGGCAGCATGGTGGCACAGTGGTTAGCACTGCTGCCTCACAGCGCCAGAGACCTGGGTTCAATTCCCACCTTGGGCGACTATCTGTGTGGACATTCTCTCCATGTCTGCGTGGGTTTCCTCTGAGTGCTCCAGTTTCCTCCCACAGTCCAAAAATGTGTGCAGGTTAGGTGAATTGGCCATGCTAAATTGCTCAGTGTTAGGTGTAAGGGAATGGGTCTGGGTGGGTTGCTCTTCGGAGGATCGGTGTGGACTTGTTGGGCCGAAAGGCCTGTTTCCACACTAAGTAATCTAATCTAATCTAAATTCTATGCCACCAGAGCATGAGCTTGGGCCTCCAGAGCACCAGTCCAATGATATTGCCACTATATCATAGTCACTAATAAATCTGTGGCAGACTGTCTTATATTTATGATCCCATATTTTTGGTCGCCTTGACTAATGGAATCATCTTGCATTCATCTAGCCTATCAAAACCCGTAACAATTTCCAAGACCCTCAGCCCTTCATTTCCAGACCAAAAAAAAAATTGTAAAAATAATTCAACCTCTTACTTAAGTAATTGATTCAAGGATATAATGAACAATAAGTCTGAAGATTCTTGCTGTGTTAAGGTACTGAATAGGTTTACATGTAATCAGGTTAAATCACTAAGTTACCTCACAGTCCACTTTCAGAATATGTTGTGCTGTAGTTTGTGGATCATTTTCAGAAAATATTTCTTTGAGGCGTTTAAGCACAGACGGATCGAGAGGTTTGTTGTCAATGGGAAGCAAGATGGAAGTAAAAGTATCAAGTTTAAATGAACTTGTGGTCTCAATTTGAGGCTGTATGAATGACCAGTCCCCATTATCATCTTCATTAGCTTCTTCATGGTGGGTCTTCATTGAAGCTGAATATGCATCTAAATCCAGCAGACCAAAATCGGTGTCTGTCCTGCGAATCCGGCTTTTCAGTCGCTCCATGCTTCGTAACCTCTCCACGTGAGTCTCAATCTGACCAGCCTTAGGAACATGTGGCACTAGCTCACAATAGACACTTCCATCCAAGGCTGGATCCAGTACTGTGTCCGGGATCATGCCAGATGGAATTCGGAGTGGCTTCGGGGGAGCCTTGCAGTGTAACTGCCCATCAGAACCTCTCAGCACCATATTATTCTGAGAGCCAAAGCGTTTTGGGAATACTTTGGGGTTGATTAGTGGGTCACTCCCCGTCCTATACATTAGTGATGAAGGACGCACTGATTTGTATGATCCATTTGCTTGCATAACATCCTTGGGTCCTGTTGCACACAAAGACAATAATCTAACTTAATAAAACAACTCAGTGATGGCCATATCAGTTATTTGCTCCCCTCTCCCCTTTTTGTGGGCCTCCTATTAAGTGGACAAATACCAGGTCTCCTGTGCTGCTGTAAACTGGCAATGTGGAGACGTTTAGGTTGTCTTGGACCCAACTTACCAGATTTGTCTACTCCACAATTCCTCACATGAAATCATTTTTCTTGAATTTAGCCTTCAAAATGCTGACTGAGAAAGGCTGCAAGGTTTTTATAGAATGATGCATTCAGCTCTGCTTACTGGCACTTTGAAGAGATGTCAGTCCATTGCTCTTTCCCCGTGCAATTTCTTTCCCTTCCAATATTTATTAAATCAGCTTGTGAAATTTACTATTGAACTGTTTCCATTACTATTTCAGGCAGGGTTTCTATATCGCAGCAACTCACTATTTAAAAAATAACCTTTTCTCATGTTGCTTCTTTTTGACAATCAATCACCTCAAATCTGTGTCATCTGGCTGCTGATCCTTCTGTCATTGGAAATAATTTCTTCTTTATTCTATCAAAGCCAATTTATAATTATGAATACCTCTATCAAATCTGATTTGGAGATGCCAGTGTCGGACTGGGGTGTACAAAGTTAAACGTCACACAACACCAGGTTATAGTCCAACAGGTTTAATTGGAAGCACTAGCTTTCGGAGTGCTCACAATGACCTGATGAAGGAGCATCGCTCCGAAAGCTAGTGTTTCCAATTAAACCTGTTAAACTATAATCTGGTGTTGTGTGATCTTTAACTCTATCAAATCTACTTTTGCCTGTTTGATCAGCACTAAGTAAGGTTGGTGGTCATGTTTTAATCCCCTTGTTCTCCTCACATTATCCACTTAGCAGTGGCCCTTCTTGGTCAGAAATGTCTGGATTGGTGTCTCACTGGATGTCATTACACAAGATTGGCTGACCCTCCAGCGCAAAATACCAGAGTTGCCACCCTTTCTTGAGATATTTTTTTTTCTTCTTGTTTTTTTATTTTAACCCCCACACTACCACCTAAGTGCGGTAGTGCTTATTTTTTTTTTTCCCCAGCACCCATGGTGTGTGTGTGCAGGTGTGAGACACAATGAATTTCTTGAGATATTAAGCAGAGGTACCATAAATTTTTCAGATGAAAGTTATAAACTGGATTGGGAAGATAACAGGTTTGATGTTGAGAATAGACAATATAAAAATAACTCAAACTAATAACATGTTCAGAACAGGAGGAAGCCATTCGATCCTTTGAGCCTGTTCTGAACCTCTGGGCCAGCTCCTGAGGTGTATCATAGCATATCAGAACCAGTTGATTAGAAAGAATTTACAAAGACAGAATAGGTTTGTAGATAAACGCCCTTCATTCCGGTATGATTTGATTCACGGTTGAAAGAGGATAGAGTTCAGAATAGAAGATATGACAGACTAGAATTATCTTACAGTTAAAATATTTTATCTGAGGTGAGGCGAGAAATATTCAGTCAAAATGAGAATATACAAGTTATGCAAGAGTCCAGGTTTAAAAACAGCCTCACCTCCTGAAAGATAGCTGTCAGACTGGGCAGACTGCAATGGCTTTTTATCATTCCCGTAGTCCAGAATATTTGGATGACTGCCACTCTTGTCCTTATTCCTACAATTAAAAACATGAGTGAACATGAGGATTGGTACTCTATACCTGATGAAGGGCTTTTGCCCGAAACGTCGATTTTCCTGATCCTCGGATGCTGCCTGACCTGCTGTGCTTTTCCAGCACCACTCTGATCTAAACTCTGGTTTTCAGTATCTGCAGTCCTCACTTTTGCCTACAGGATTGGTATGGTTAGTGATTGTTAGGTCGCCCCCACCCCACCTGTATCTAAGAATGTCATCTTATTAATAATACTGTAATGTTAGTCAATCCATCAGGTGGAATGCTAAATTCTATTGTAAATTAAAGTAAGACTTGCATTTATAGCACACTTCCCATGATCTCATGTTTCCAACGTGTTTTACAATCAAAGTAGTCCTTTTGATGGAGAGCAGTCACGATTGTAAAGTAGAAAATATTGCTTGTGCAAGAGTTTTCAATAGTTTCACATGACTAAATTTACCTCTACATTTCAACAAACTCTGTAGTAATAGAGTTTAGAATAGACCGCGAGTCATGAACTAGGCCTGGAGCATGAAGTAGCCAAACTGAGTGCTCTCCTCCCCCAACATTTTGGCAACGCTCACTGGCGGATTTCTCTCTTCCTAATCCAGAAATGCCAAGGAATACCCCACCCCTGTCCCTGCTGGAATCAGCAAAATGATAATAACAACAACTGTACTTATAAAAGACCTTTAACATTATACAACATCCAAGGCACTTCATAGTAGGTTTTACAAACAAAACTAGGCACCAACCCACATAAAGACATACTTGGACAGGTAACTGAAAGCTTGATTAAACAGTCAGACTTTAAGGAGCATCTTATAAGAAGAAACTAATAATATGGAGGAGAGATGGGGGGGGAAAATGAGTTCCAGAGCTCAATACCTAAGTTGCAGAAGTCACAGCTGCCAATAGTGAAGTGATTAAAGTTGGTAAACTGGAAGAGACAGAGTTGAAGTGGCATAGAGATCACAGAATGTAATGGGGCATGAAGAAGTTAAAGAGATCTGGAGAGACATGGCCAGACAGGGTTCTGAAAACCAAGAATAGGAATTTTAAAATTTGGGTGTAGCCGGAGCAACAGGCAGTGTAGACCAATGAGCACAGGACTGACAAACGGAACTTTGTGATTCAGGCAGGAAAGTTTTGGAAAAGCTGATGTTTATGCGGGTTGGTAGATGAGCAGCTGCCCAGGAGAGCACTGGAATAGTCATGTCCAGACATAACAATGACAAAAATCACGAATTGAATCTGTAATCTTCTTATCTATATAGCTTCTTCTAAGCCTTGCACTAAGCCATT
Organism: Chiloscyllium plagiosum; assembly: GCF_004010195.1. Lineage (NCBI taxonomy): Eukaryota > Metazoa > Chordata > Chondrichthyes > Orectolobiformes > Hemiscylliidae > Chiloscyllium > Chiloscyllium plagiosum. The sequence goes on along the minus strand of NC_057717.1, from coordinate 101,699,723 downwards.
AAAGCTAAGTACATGTTTGTAGCTCTGGTTGGTAGTACATAGACTAAGTACCTTAAAAGATTTCCATCCGTTGTAAGCTGGTCCAAAGACACTCCTTCAGACAGATTTAAGCTGAATCTCTTATTCTGATCTGGGTTTTTGGTTGTCACTTCATGGTCATGTTTTCTTTGATCTGATGCTCCTCTGTATTTTTCCTCAATGCACCTCAAGGGGACAATGCGATTTATTGGATGAAAGATTATCGCTCCACTGTCCTCTGAAATTGGCTTGCGGTTTCCTACGTAAAACCGCACCAGTGCTGGGAGGTTATCAAATCTCTCCTGTTCAAACTGGAAGAGCACACGGGTGTAGGACTCCTTACGCCGGAGGACCACGCGAATGATCTTGAAATGGAGAGGCTCGTGCTTCCAGATGCAGCTCAACACATAGTCTCCAGGGCTGGAGTGAGATTCTCGAATGAGGAAGTCTCCATCCCTTTCCATTAGTGTCTCTGCTACCTACATTATTAAAAGGAGAACATCAGTGTTCATCTAGTACACAACAACTGTTGCTAATCAAATTCTTGCCCTTTTGAACATTTTTTTATCTTTTGAGTCACAGGATTTTGGCACAGTATTGGACCGCTATCCCATTTCAACATGAAATGATACCTGCTTAATCCTGCAAAAGGACTAGATATATTGCTTGCCCTGAAACAGTCAAGGAGGCTAGCTAAATGGGATTCCTTGCAAAACTCCTGAGTGGCATCAACAGAATAACAAGTTCTGAAAGTGGGTACTGGGTCACTACCTGCATTAAAACCTTACAGTGGAACTCCCATATGGGATCTCCTAGCAGACCTCTACTCTGATCTCCAAACTTTGACTCCAGAATGCTTCCTATTTACAATCCCCTGATAACTCAAACAGGCTAATGATGTCAACTCTACCACGTGAAGCCTATTACAAAGTTGTGATTGAATTCCCTTGTCAAATATTGCTATTCGATTACCCTCCCTGTACTTAAAAACCTGCTCACCTTTTCTATTTCTCAGGTCATTTTCCCCTTTGTCTTGATAATATGAAACACAAACTACTGATTTTTAATTTTACTGTCCAATTTAATACCATGAAACTGTGTGTTCATTTATCTTTTCTTTCAACTGGACGCTATCCCCTTTCAACTTTGTACACATGTATCCATGTATGTATAAAGACTTAACACTGAGTCTTTGTTAATTTTCCTCAGGTGTAAGCAGTTAATAAAACTAACTTTTTAAACTTAAGATAATCTTGTGATTGGCTCCTTACTGCTACAGTAGAAATTAGCTAGCTACATTTTAACTTGAAAGAGTTATACCTTGTGCTAAAAAGAACACACAAAATAAACTTTGCTGCGATCAACAAAAACACAGCCAATTCACCCCAACTCAAGTGGTTGTAATATGTTCTTCCTTTGGCTGAATATGCCACCTTGTTATCGCTCTGAAGCTTTCTCTCTTGTCTTAGGAAGACTTTATAAACAAAAGTTGTTGATTGAATAGGTTGAGGACCATAACACAAGGCTGTTCATAAAAGATCACTAAATGGACATTCCCTGAGACAGGACCAGGTTAACCAATATGGAAAATTGAAGTGTCATACTTGAGCCTTACTAGTCCATCTTTGAGTCTGAGATCATGGCTGTGGAAGGAGTGACTCCACAACTAACTTGTACCATGCCAAAGATGGGAGGATAATAATGAGTGAACAAATGTTCCTTTCTCTGGAACAAACGGGGGGAAAAAAAAGACCATCTTCCTTCAAATATATTTTATTTCAAATAATACTTTTCAGCTGGCCAATTATTGAAACACTGAAGCTTTAACATCACAGTTTACAGATTATAGAGTGAAATGGCCAGAGATGTCTAACCTGCCGTGGAATAGGACCATGAAACCAAGCATGGCTGCGAAGATCATCAGTGCTCAGTTTTAATTCCTCCTCCAGCTCCTTCATCAATGGATCTTTTTCCGAACTCATTATGAGTAGATCAGTAACTAACTGAAAAGAACAGATTAATTAGGTTAGTGTCAAGTGTTTCTTACACTATTGCGCACAGTAGACTCCCTACCCCGAACCAGGATGCCAGGGTTCAATTCCGACCTGCTCCAGCGATGCAACCTTTGAACAGATTAATGAGGCAAATTGTTTAAATAAAATTAAAAATTCCCAGCTGCCTGAATTTAAGTTTGATTTATTGTTGTCACATGTACCACAATACAGTGAAAAGTATTGTGTTGCATGGTATACAGGCAGCTGGTAACATATAAAGTAAATCATGGTGGCAGAACACAGTGTCGCAGCATCAGAGAAGGTGCAGAGACAGAGATAAGAATGAATATTTGAGAGGTCTGTTCAAAAACCTGATACAATTGAATTGTTGAGAAAGTGAAGACTGCAGATGCTGGAGAACAGAGTCAAAACATGAGGTGCTGAAAAAGCACAGCAGGTCAGGCAGCATCCGAGGAGCTGGAGAGTTGACATTTCGGGCATAAACTCTTCATCAGGCCTGATGGAGGGCTTATGCTCAAAACATCAACTCTCCTGCTCCTCGGATGCTTTCTGCCCGGCTGTGCGTTTCCAGTACCACACTTTTTGACTACAATTGAATTGTGTTGAACGAAAGGTAGCTTTGTGATAGCAGTCTCTCACTGATGAATCAGAAAGTTAAGAGTTAAAATCCAATGCTAGAGTCTTGAGGACAAAATTTCAGCTGTACTGCCAGTGCAGGACTGGCAGAGCACTACATTAGTAAAAAGTGCAATTATTTGAATGAGATGTTAAACCATAGTCCCAAATGCCCCCTTAATCGAACCCAGAAATCCTTGAAATTAATTGAAAAAGAGCAGGGATGATCATCCTCGTGCCTTGGCCAGTATTCATGTCTCAAACAATATCACTAAAACATCTTATCTGGTTGCTAAGTCTATACTGTTTGTGGAATCCAACTGTGCATAAATTGGTTGCTGTGCTTGCTATTTTGTAACACCAACTATACCTCAAAACATGCTTCATTGATTGTAAACCATTTGGGACATCCCACGGATGTGAAGGGCTCTCTAATAAATAGAATCAGGCAAAGATTTAATATTTATTCTACACCACCCTTTTTAGGGACACAATTATATCTCAGAACCTATACGTAAAACTCCAGTAAAATACATTGGTTCTTCAGTAAGCTGTTGAGACACAATGACTCCTTGGAGTGCACCCCTGCTAAATTATAAATAGTAATTAGACAGTTTCCGGTACTTATATTCAGGCCTACCATTTTGTTAAAATTACTGAAGGAGAACAAAACATTGTCTTGTGCAAGACAATACCAACAGAACACTCAACAGAGGGTGTGTTTATTCAGTATTTGTTTTAACCACCTGACTCATGTGTGACTTTGCCATTTTCTCAACTAAATTCAGTCTCTCGCACAGAATAGTATGACATACCCCATCAGTAACCCTGGAGCCCCATCTGATGCTCAGCAGTCTGGATGACAGGACAATGACACAGGCAATATTTGCATCACTATTCTCAATAGCGTCAGTGAAACCTATGCATACTACATTTCCATGGCTGTCCTCAGCCAGCAGCCTCCAGATGAAACTCCCTACCATCCCAAAAATGACAACATAACTCCTTTATATGACAAGGCACAGTTGGCAAGTGGACAAACAAGTCATCTGCAATAAATTCATTTACAAAATATAAAATAACCACTGACTCAAACAACTGTAAAAGAAACGACAGGATATTCAAAAATTAAATAGCCATTCATACAAAATTCTCTAATATAGAAAAATTTACATTTTCCACATGACTGCACGTGGGACTGAACACGTTATTACTGGTTTGTACAAGTTTGTCATAACCTCTCCTCCCTGTAACAGAATAAAACCTTACAGTATCTTCATCAACCACATTCCAAACATTTTCCACATAAGATCTCAGTCTGAAGTGCTATTCTTTATTTTATTGATATCATAACCTACCTTTTCAGCTCATTGCTTCTCTTCTGACCCATTACTCATGAGAGAGAATCATTTACTTTGGTTCACTGTTGCAAAGAACACCTCAATTTAGCCCAAGGGTGCTGCACCTCTAGATGAAACTATTTGCTTGAAAGGTACAAGAGTTCTATAGAGAACTGGGGATAAAGGCTAACTGACAAAGGAGGTGCTACCTCAATGACATAACAATGCCACTCATTTTCTGACAAGACTGCAAATCAAACAAAGTGACCTAATGTGTTTCTCTTGAGTTTGCTGAATTCATGAGAGGATTGACAAATACAAGCAGAGCACCCCTTCAAAATATGGAATAATCCAGTGAACTACTCCACCCTTTGCACACTTGACAGCAAATCTGGGAAACTTTATTGCTTATCATTCAGGCCTGTAATTGGTGAGACTATCTGATGTGTACTTACCTTCTTTCACAGCTGTGCAATCCAGGGTTGCCAGCCCGATAGTATTGGCTTGAGGTCTCCAGGTACAAGACACTAATCTTCAGATTACTGCTATGAGCAACGTACATGGAGTAACAAACATAGTAGGGCCATTAAAGTAACAATTGTGTATACATTTCATTCTCTTTGAACACTGTCCCTGTAAAAATAAGAGGGAAGTATATTTTTAAAAAGGCTGTTTTAACAGCAAGATGCTCGGATCGAGGAGGTCATATAATAAAGTTTCCAAGAGTTGACAACCCTAGTGGAAGATGGTGAATCTTAGAATTTGTTTCACCCCCCCACACGCCCACCACCCCACTCCCCTGCCCCCAGGTGTTGTTCTTGTCTCTTACTGCTATTTCGTTAGTACGCAACTTCTGCTAAATGGTCAGTTTTTAAAAAAAATCTCAGTGTATTGGCCAACACTTGTTGACAGTTCCCCATGGAGAAGGTAGTTGGTGAGCTGCAGTTCTTGGGTGCAAGTACATCCACAGTGTTGTTAGGAAAAGAGTTCCAGGAGTTTAATACAGTGACAGTGAAGGACTAGCAATATAGTTCTAAGTCAGGACACTGTATAGCTTTGAGGGTAACTTGCAGATGGTGGTGTTACCATGCATCTGCTGCCTTTGCCCTTCTAGGTATCAAGGTCATGGGTTTGAAAGGTGTTGTTGAAGCAGTATTGGTGAGTTGCTGCAGTGCATCACTTGGATAGTACACACTACTGCCACTCTGTGTTACCAGTAAGGGGAGCGAATATTACATTTAATATAATGATGGCTGATTTTCTGCTTCAGCACAACTTTATCATTCACTTTCCCATATCCCTTTTTTCACCCTGGTAGACCAAAAAATAATTTCAAATATATACCAAATAGAGCACCCACAGTCCTGTAGGGTAGAGAATTTCAACACTCTGAGTAAGTACATTTTTCCTCACCCCTTTCCTAAATAATTGTCCCTTTATCCTGTGACTCCACATTCTAGACACCCCAGGCAAGGGAAACAACCTCTCAATGTCTCCCTTGTCATGCCCCTTCAGAATCTTATATGTTTTAGTAACGTTACCTCTGATTCTTCTAAACTCCAGAGAGTGTAGGCCCAATTTATTTAGCCGCTAACAACACTTTCATTCCAGGAAGCATATGAATGAACCTTTCCTGTACAATTTCCAAATCAAGTTACATCCTTCTTAAAAGAGACCAAAATGCACACAGTGCTCTGGCTGTGAGTTCACATCAATACAACTGTAGCAAAATTTCCATTTTCTTGTGTCCAAATCCCCGTGGAATAAAGGCCAACACTTCAGTTACCTTTCTAATTGTTGGATGTACTATATATTAACTGTGTTGTGAACTGCATACCAAGTTTCTCAACCATTTGAATCAGCACAAGCCTGTACAATCCTACGCTCAACTGACACACAACCTGATTCAACACAAGATAATATGTACTGGAGTTTATTTTTAAAGGGATATAATTGAAAAGCTGAGAAACTACATTAAACTACAGTAGTATAAAATCTTGGTTAGACTACACAGAGTAATTCTGCTCTCTACATTATTAAAAAAGATATAAAAGCATTACGGAAAGTATACAAAAGATTCACAATTATGTTCCAGAATGGAGAGGTTATGTCCATTGGACCATAGGAAATAGGAACAGGAATAGGCTTTGGCTTCTTGAGCCTGCTCTGCCATTCAATATGATCATAGGCATCCTGCATTCCACACATCCATTTTTCTGTATTTTCACTGTGTTCCCCAATTGATTAAGAATCTATCTCAGTCGTAAATATACACAAGGACGGTGACCCCAGATCTCTCTGACAAGGATTTCCAAAGTCCCATAACCCTCTGAGAGAAGAAATTCCTCCTCATCTCAGTGCACTGATCAATAAAGGCAAGCTTACCAAATTCCTCCGTCACTATCTTATCTATCTGTGACTCTACTTTCAAGGAACTATGAACATGCACTCCAAGGTCTCAATATTCAGTAACACTTCCCAGGAGCTTGCCATTAAGTACTGCCCTGATCTGCCTTTCCAAAATGCAGCACCTCACATCTGCCACTTCTTGGCCCATCTGATCAAGATCCCATTGTACGCTGAGGTAACCTTCTTCATTGTCCATTACACTTCCAATTTTGGTGTCATCTGCAAACTTACTAACTATACCTCCTATACTCACATCCAAATTATTTATATAAATGATGATTATCAGTGGACCCGGACCAGTCCTTGTGGCACCTCACTGCTCACAGGCCTCCAGTATGAAAAGCAGCCCTCCACCACCAGCCTCTGTCTTCTACCTTTGAGCCAGTTCTGTATCCAAGTACTTAGTTCTCCCTGTATTCCATGTGATCTGTGTGTGTGTGTGTGTGTAGTGCAATGGTGATCACCTGTAATGTGACATGAACCCAAGGTCCCGGTTGAGGCCGTCCCTATGGGTACCGATAGGGACGGCCTCAACCGGGACCTTGGGTTCATGTCACATTACAGGTGATCACCATTGCACTACACACACACACACACACAGATCACATGGAATACAGGGAGAACTAAGTACTTGGATACAGAACTGGCTCAAAGGTAGAAGACAGAGGCTGGTGGTGGAGGGCTGCTTTTCATACTGGAGGCCTGTGAGCAGTGAGGTGCCACAAGGACTGGT
>NC_057717.1:101673782-101692406 GCF_004010195.1 Chiloscyllium plagiosum | reverse complement strand
TTCAATGTATAATTTCAGTTACATCACACTGTAAAATTTTGCTATAAATTCTGTGTTACGATCGAGCCCTCCACTATCACCTGATGAAGGAGCGTCGCTCCGAAAGCTAGTGTGCTTCCAATTAAACCTGTTGGACTATAACCTGGTGTTGTGTGATTTTCCCTTTTAAGTATACTCCTCCTGCCTTTACTGTTCTACGGATTCACTCAATCTCTGTTCTCTATACCTGACATATGCTGCCTTCTTATTGAAAAAAACCCTCAATGTCTCTAGTCATCCAGCATTCCCTACACCTACCAACCTTGCCCTTCACCATAACAGGAACATATTGTCTCTGGACTCTCATTATCTGATTTTTAAAGACTTCCCATTTTCCAGTCATCCAATCAATCCTTTTTCCACGATATTGCTACACTGTAGGATTTTTTAATTCATCATTCTTGGTACTTAGATATTATTGGTAAGGCGGGTATTTATTGTCCATCTCTTGAAAAGGTGATGATGGGGCTTCTCTTTGATACCACTGAGCAGCTCACCTGGCCACAACATAGGGCCAAGTCACTTGCATTGATGTGGGATTGGAGTCACATATACGGACTTACATGGTAAGGGTGACAAGTTTCCTCCCTTAAAGGACACTAGTGAGCCAGATGGATTTTTCTGACCATCTTTAGAATGTCATTAATGCCACGGTGGGATTTGAACTTGCATCAAATTGTATTATAAGTTCAGTAACATAAATACCACACTCCAAGCAGGTAAACACAATTGCTTGGTCCTTCTTGCTTTCTCAAAAAAATACAAGTCCCAACCTTGGTGGTTCTGGTGGCAATGGAGGAATCAATTTTTGATGTTTTTAGGAGCTGTCATCAGGTTACGCTAACTGGTGCACTGAACAGATATTATCATTGTTCAATAAAACCTGTATAGGACCTGTGATGTTATTATCACATTTGGCAAATAGTCAGATATTGCACTTCCATGTTCCCAAACATTATCTAATGGGAAATTATCACAAAAACAACAGAGGTCAACACCAGGAGTTCAGTTTACTGCTTTGCCACTCAAACCAAATAGTGTTCCAGCGGTGAGCTTTAAAAGTCCTTTACACTACAGCACATTCAGGACTGTGTCACTCAGAGACACAAGGGAAGAATGTGATGACTCCACAGTGAATTATTGGGCCCACCCTTTCCTGGAAACTCTGGAAATGCATTAGGATATGACAGCAGGCATTGGCTAACAATGTTGATGCATCTGATAATGATTTACTGTGCCTCACTTTCCAACACTGCACTCAAATAAACGTGTAATATGTCTCGTAGGGGTAGCAGCCATTTCCGGTGGCAGCTTAAGCAGAGAAGAGTTGTGCAGCTCAGGTGAGGAAGGGAAAATGTGTCTGAAATACATCCAAGTATTACCCTTTCATCTTACCTTTAAAAGAGTCATAGAGTCATACAGCAAAGAAACAGACCCTTTGGTCCAACTAGTCTATGCTGAACATAATCCCAAACTAAACTAGTCCCACCTGCCTGCTTTTGGCCCATATCCCTCCAAACTTTTCATATTCATGTACTTATCCAAATGTCTTTTGAACATTGTAAGTGTACCCACATCCACCACTTCCTCAGGAAGTACATTCCACACGCGAACCACCCTCTATGTAAAAGATTTGCCTCTCATGTCTTTTTTAAAGCTCTCTCCTCACACCTCAAAAACATGCCCCCAGTCTTGAAAATCTCCAACTTAGGGAAAACACAACTACCATCAACTGTAACGATATGTCTCATTATTTCATAAATATCTAACAGATCACCTCTCAACCTCCCAAGCTCCAGCGAAAAAGGTCCCAGCCAATCCAGCCTTTCTTTATAACTCAAACCTTCCATACCGGGCAACATCCTGGCAAATCTCTTCTGAACCCTCTCCAGCTTGTTAATCTTCTTCCTATAACTGGGTGACGAGAACTGGACATGGTATTCCAGAAGAGGCCTCACCATTGTCCTGTACAACCTTAACATAACATCCAAACTCCTATACTCAAAGGACTGAAGGCAAGCCTGCCAAATGCCTTTTTTAACCACGCTGTCTATATGTGACGTAAAACTTTAAAGAATCATATCCCTGTACCCCTAGGCCTCCTGTGCTACAACACCACCCAAAGATCTTCCAATAATTGTATAAGTTCTAAATTTGTATGATGTACCAAAATGCAATACTTCACATTTATCCAGATTGAACTCCATCTGCCATTTTTCAATCCATTGACCCATTTGGTCAAGATCCCTTTGTAATCTTAGAAAACCTTCTTCACTGCCTACTATGCCACCAATTTTGGTGTCATTCACCAACTCCCTAACTATGCCTTCTATATTCTCATCCAAATCATTTATATAAATGACAAACAAAAGAGGACCCAGGACTGATCCCTGTGGAACACCGCCAGTCGCAGACATCCAGTCCGAAAAGCAACCTTCCACCATTACACTCTGTCTCCTGCTGTTAATCCAATTATGTATCCAATTAGCAATCTCACCTTGAATCCTATGTGACCTACCTTTACTAATTAGTCTACCACGCGGAATCTTGTTAAAGGCTTTACTAACATCCAAATAAACAACGTCTACTGCTCTGCCATCGTCAATGTTTTTGGTAACTTCCTCAAAAAACTCAATCAAAGTTGTGAGACATAATTTTTTTCACACAAAACCACGCTGACTATCCCTAAACAATTTTTGTCTCTCTTCTCTTGCAGTCAATTAACAAGTTTAAGTATAATGCAGCAGCGTTCCGCCATGATTAGTAGGAAGGTGCTTTATGTGGGATAGTACTGATCCACACAGACCACAACATCAGATGATTGATAAATCTTTTTGACTTAGGTGGTCCATGTTTGAGCAGCAATGAAGGGGCATACAATTCAGCCTGGTGGCTTCAGACTAGACATAATTGAGCGAGTTCCAGTCACTTTCTTGGAAAGCAAAAGCACGTGGCCCATCAGAGAAAGAAGACTGGGCTGGATGTAATGCACATAATAGTCAAGTAGCCAGTCACAATTTGATGCCAAAGTTCACAAATGAGGAATAGCTTTTTTATATTGCATATTGGAATACAGGATGCCTTTAATCCTTCTAGCTCTTGAAACCTTGGTATCAGTGTTCACGAAATTATCCCCACATGAGCTGCCTGGTATTAAAGGTGGATAGTGGGAAACAATTTAAAGAAGACAGCCACACTCAAAACACAGGGAGAAAGTGCAGACTGCAGATGCTGGAGATCAGGGTTGAGATTGTGGTGGTGGAAAAACACAGCAGGTCAGGCAGCATCCGAGGAGCAAGAGTCCTTCCTGATGAAGGACTCTTGCCCGAAACGTCGATTCTCTTGCTCCTCAAATACTGCCTGACCTGCTGCACTTTTCCAGCATCACATTCTTGACTACACTCAAAACATAGCAGAGTTAAGATGACAAAATGGGCAATGTTAAAAGTTAAAGCATAGAGACACTAACAGAAGAAGGTAGTATAAGACTTCTGAGGCTAAGATGGAACGTGCAATCCATAACTATGGTAGAAAGAGTTTACTGAGCTGTGGGCATAAGGCTTAATTTCAGGAAATCATGAGAAAGGTTTACAATATATATTAAATCATGAAAAGTTGGAAATCATTTATTTTGCCTTGAGAAGATACAAAGGCTCCATTTCGGCTACTTAATGTGGGAAACTCTTTTGACTGCAAAAATGCAAAAGTAAGTAGTGAAGTTATATGAAAAAGGCTTTTGAAGGAAAATAATACAGAACATTATTGATCTAGTAATGGGCAATGAGGTAGGATTAATAAGTAATCTTGTAGTTAAGGATCTTCAAGGGGATAGTATTCACAATACCGTAAAATTATAAATTATGCACTATATTAAAAACCTAGAGGAATAGTTGACTATGATGTATCCAATTTTGCTGACAATACAAAATCAGGTAGGAGTACATGTTGCAGCGAGGACCCAAGGAATCTGCTAGGATTATAGATAGATTGACTGAGTGGGCAAAAAGACTGGCAGCTGGAAGTTAGTGTAGGAAATTGTGAGGTCATGGTCTGTGGCAGGAAGAATCAAAAGGCAGGACTACTTCTGGAGAGAAATGTAGCACCAAGAGATCTGGGTGGTTCATGTGCATGCAACATAAAAAACTTAGCATGCAAATGCAGAAGAATTACGAAAGCAAACTGAATTTTGGCCTTTGTTGCTGGAGGATTGGAGTTTAAAAATAGGAATATCCTGTAACAACTATACAGCAGCAACAGCTGTACAGGCAGATGGTGAGGCCATACTTGGAATATGTAATTTTGATCCCCATATTTAACAAAGGATGTACTGGAATTGGAAAATTTTAGAAGTGATTCACTCAGCTGATACCTAGGATGATGGGATTGACTTATCGAGAGCAATTTAGCCGTTTATTAGGCCTTTATTTATTAAAGTATACAAAAATAAGGAGTGATCTTATTGAAGACAAGATTCTGACAATTTAGATGATGAGCTCATGTTTCCACTAGAAGGAGAATCTCAAATTAGCGGCACAGCATCAGAATAAGAGGACACTCATTTACAACTAAGGTTTGAAGGCACCTCTTCTCCCAGTAGGTTGTAAATGCCTGGAACTCACTACTCCAGAGATTTGTGAGAAAGAACGTATTGACATTACTTATGTTGGCATAATAGAATTGTTCCATGCTGTCAACAGGAAGGAAATTTGCAACTATGCAGGAGTGGTGGAAATGTTTTCCATTCCTATGATCACTGAAGAACCTTCAGATGACACAAATCAGCAGATTTCATGAGCAGGAGCGAAGATTGACAGTACAATCCCATTGAGTCAATTAAGAAATTTTTCACTGAAGTTGTTGTGACAGTAAAACTGTCTACAAAACACACAGTTATTATAGGTTTGAATTTGATGTAAAATGTTAAGATGCCATACTCAAGTGGGACATTTCAATTTATTGTCTTTCAAAGCAGAATTATCAGCATCAATGACCAAAATAATGCTAAGCAGCAGTTCTCCAGTACCATGACTGAGGAGGGGGAAATGTCTGGCATGTTAATTCAATGACCACAGAGGGCGAATGAGAAAGTTCAAACTAATCAATAGATTTAAGTGAGTAGTTTATATACTTTAACATCAGCAAATTGAAAATAAAGATTTGCTTGCTCAAAATTAAGATGAGCTGCATACAACTCCATGAAAGCAAGTCCAATGTTCACAGATTCAGGACATGGTCAAAACGAAGAAATGACCTATCTCAGAAGTACAGGGTACTGCAAAGAGAAAATACACTTTTCTTCCAAGCAGCATTCTCTTTCATGAGATTAAAGGTTCCCCCAGTTGTAATTTTGGGGCAACTAGTCGATTCAGCAGGAAAAGAGTTCCTCTATGAAAGAAATTCAGGAGATCAATTGTCCTCAAGAGACGATAATGGACCAAGCAGCTGGATTAACGGGACATCCAAGAGATTGAAAGCTGTCCAGTGGAGAGACACTCTTAAGAGCAAAGCCAAAATCACAGTTAAGGTCAACAGTTCTCAAGCCAAACACTTACCAATCTTCCAATTCCAAAGAGAATTTCTGATGGAAGAATTGTGAAACCTCCAGATCACCTGAATTTGTGAAATCAAAGACTTGGAGGCAATGGAATAGGATAAAATGTGATTATAGATGAATATACAGATGTAACTTTGAGGCCAATAAAGCTTGGGGAAAGATTTTATATAAGATGATGGACTGAAAGGGATAATCTTGGAGATTACATTAAGATCCACCTAATCTAATGATGTCATACATTCTTTGGTGAGGAAATTAAGAGAATAGCTCTTTGATCTTGAAATTGTCCTTAGACTCAGACAAGGAGCAATAACAAATGTCAGGATCCTTTTCCTCACAAATCGACAATCCAAATCAGTATGTACTTTCTCAGGTGTAGTTCCCAGAATGTACACAATTTCTCATGTGTGGTCTAATTAGAGCTTTGGCACCTGTAGCAGAACTTTTCCCCTTTTATATTCTTGTCATTTAGCTGTAACTGCAAACAATTCCCTCACCCTTTATACTTTACTAATAGATCTTAGTAATCTGTGTATCTAGTTGCAGAACCAGTGCAGCTATGAATAGTTCAGACTGTTTCTGGAAGTGACTGACTCCATTGAGGCTGAGAAGGCATTTAAGCTGATTGACACTTGTAATTAGTTAACATAACATAATGCGATAATTATTTTCTCTTTGAAGGAGTATCATAAGATCTTTGCTATCCAGTCAAGATGACCTCAAGATGTGACCTACAGTCACAATCGGACTGGCTAGGTCTAATTTAGCAACAGGATAGTACACTGTCCATTGGGTAGTGATATGCTTCTGTATGTAAAGCTCATACTTCAAATTAGCAAGATCAAGTCCATGAGCAATCTGAAATGACTATTCATAGAACATGATGTGGTTGTTATTTTTCACTGTCCATTTCACATTTCTGTTTTTGTTGCTAATGGAAGAAAAGACCAGCAGACATATCCTATCTAGTCAGGATTGCAGGTAAAGTCTGTACCAGGAAAGTTTAAGTAGTGGATGCATCTGGGTGTCCCTTCCCCACTCCCCAAACCAGCATCCACCCCTCTCTGCTGGAACCCTGTTGCTCCAACTAAGGTATGGATGTGCCAGTGTTGGACTGGTGTGGACAAAGTTAAAAATCACACAATACCAGATTATAGTCCAATAGGTTTATTTGAAAGTACTAGTTTTTGGAGTGCTGCTCCTTCATCAGGTAGCTGTGGAGCAGGGTCGTAAGATATAGAATTTATAGCAAAAGATCACAGTGTCATGCAACTGAAACTATATATTGAACAAACCTAGATTGCTGTTAAGTCTTTCATCTTTTAGAATGGGTTGCAGGTTTTAGTTCATTAATATGTAAATTCCACAATTTCTTCCTAGTCATGTTCTCAAGATAACTTAAGGTTTATAAAAATAGGTGACATCTCAGCTCAGACAATGCATTAAAGGTATGAGGTTAGAGTCTGTCTGTATCCCAGTTTTGAGTCAGACTGGTTCTAGTTCCAAAGTAGGAATTTTAAAAATGTTACATGGATTGACTGCTTGCATTGACTGCCTTGAGATTATATGCTTTTTGAGCAAAATAGAATGTGTTTGCAAATACAATTCTGCAAATTTAAATTCACCCCATAGACTTATATGTGTGTGTATGTGTGCATGCCAGAGAGAGGGAGAGGGAGAGACAGAGTCAGAGAGAGAGTGTGTGTGCATGTGAATGTGAGTGCGTATGAGTGTGTGTTTGTGTGTGTGTGCATGAATGTGATGGAGTATAAGCCTGTGAGACGGGATGTATGTCTGTGTATGAGAGTGAGCATGTGTTTGAGACAGGATCTGCGTGAGTGTGTGAGTATGTAATTGTGTGTGTGTGTGTGAGAGTGTGTGTGTGTAGTGTAGTGTGACATGAACCCAAGGTCCCATTTGAGGCCGTTCACATGGGCACCAAACTTGGCTATCAGTCTCTGCTTGGCCACTCTGTGTTGTTGCGTATCCTGAAGTCCACCTTGGAGGATGGTCACCTGAAGATCCGAGGTCAAATCTCCCTGACCACTGAAGCGTTCCCTGACTGGGAGGGAACATCCCTGTCTGGTGATTGCTGCATGGTGTCCATTCATCCGTTGTCATAGCATCTGTGTGGTCTCACCAATGCTACAGCGTGTGAGATAGGTAACATTGACTGAGTCTTGTAAGTACCTGCCACGTACATGGTGGGTGATGTCCCCACATGTAATGGTGGTATCCATGTCAACACTCTGACATATCTTACAGTGGTTGCCATGACAGTGTTGTTCGGTGTTGTGGTCGATGTTGTACTGAAGGCTGGGCGGTTTGCTGCGAACAATGGTCTGCTTAAGGTTTGGTGGTTGTTTAAAGGCGAGAAGTGGAGGCATGTGGAAGGTCTTGGCGAGGTGCTCATCCTCATCGATAATGTGTTGCAGGCTGTGAAGAACATGACGCAGTTTCTCCGCTGCCAGGAAGTTATGGACAACGAAGGGCACCCTACCGGTTGCATCCCGTGTCTATCTCCTGAGGAGGTCATTACAGTTTCTTGCTGTGGCACATCGTAACTGACGATCGATAAGTTGAGAATCATACTGTGTTCTTACAAGGGCATCTTTCAGCACCTTCAGGGGTCTGTCGCATTCCTCCTCATCTGAGAAGATTGCTCCAACTAATGTCTGAACAATGATATTTTGACTTTGAAAATGCAAGTTACAATAATAATGATTGTGTTCTGAATAAACCCTGTACAATTTACAGAGCTTTTACCTTTCAGAAAAACCTGCTGGAGAGTTGATAGATATCTTAAAGCAGTTGTGGCATTTACTGCATTGTTGTTGCTCTAGTTTCACAGATGAGTATTATGCAGACACTTCTGTGTAGAGAAACAAGTTACATGCTATTTTTACTTTGTTGTGTGCAAGGACAACAATTTTGATAAGATTTCATTTTGCTTTAGTAAAGATATATTTTTTAAATTCTTTGATAGTCTAGGGATGGAATTAGTTGCTTTGGTATCCTGAAACTCAAAAGGGTTGGAGGCAACGTGTTAATACATTGTCCCACATGCCATTCATAGTTGGCTCACAGGAATTCCGTAAAAACAACCAGATAATCAAAGCTGAGTTACCTGCAAGTCTAAACGAGGCAAGAATTAGGCAGCCTTGGTTAAACAGCACCTGACCTGAGTTAAAGGGCTTTGATTGTAGCTGGCAAGACCTCATGGACGTATTCTGGAATCAGGGCTGATTAGGGACCTCTTAATTTTGCATTCGTTCATCAGTTACTAAGAGAAAAGGTACCAGTATGGATTTTGGAATGTTCTTTGAATGGAATTGAGAGACACAAGCCAGTAAATGTAAGTACAAAATAAAAAAAACACAGTACATATTATCAAGGTTTAAATTCTTCACCCGAATGCATTTAATTGTGAGGATGTAAAGTACCACCGGACAGAAGAAATTATTTGATTGTTTCAGTTGGCATAGCAACAAGCACATAAACCTTAGTTTTCCCTTGATTTGCTTTACAAAATATGCTAACTATAAGTGTTTAGAAATCTTCATGCAAAGAAGGAAGCATTTTCAAATCATGTTGCTCTGCCAGATAGTTGCAAAGAGAAAAAAGCTTAAATCTTTAAAAACAGGAAATTCTCAGGTTCAGCCCTTGAGCTGACTGAAGCTATAGCAGCAGCAGGGGGTGTTGCATTTCATATCAGCACTTCCTGAGATAGAGAATGGAATCCCTTCAATTCCCCAGGTGCCAGACCTAATTTATAAAGCATTACAAAGAATTTACAGCATATAAATAGTTCAGTTTGCCCAGGGGCTCCACACTGGTTTTAGTGCACCATGTGAACCACCTTCCATCGTCCTTCGTCCAATCTCTCTCAGCATACCTTTCCATTCCTTTCTCCCTTAAATTCATCTAGCTTCACCTTAAATACGTGTAGCTATATTTCCACATTCTAAACACTTGCTGGGTGGGAGCGGGGGGGGAGAAGGGGATGGAATTTCTCTTTAATTCTCAATGAGAATTTTACTCATTAAATTATATTTCTGGCTCCTACTCTTGTACCATTTTCAGGGGCAACATCTTCTCAACTTCTATTTAATCAAACTCATTCATAAGTTTAACAACCTATATAATAGCTAAAACTTCTGTCTTCTCCTTTCTAGAGAAAGTAGCTCCAGCTGTTTGATATATCCTGAAAGATATGTGCTGACAATCATTCTGGGGTGAGGATATGTCCATTTTTACCAGTGACCACCCCAAGAGATGTAGCACCCCAAGACAGAAAATGTCGACAGAATAATTCCCAATTTATAAAGCTCATTCCCAAATTTCCATTTTTACAAATTTCTCATGTTGAAACATGCCTACTAATTATTGAATAAGGTATAGTATGTACTGTAGGTCACTATGGAAAAAGATATCTACTAGACGTCTCATTAATAATAAATGCATATTTGGAGAGAAATACCAAGCATACTTCTATTCTCGCTACTATTGCCGTTAACAATAACACAAATGGTGCAGCAGTACAGCAGTTGCCATAGCTACAACATTGACTGAATACAGATATGATGTATACGATACAGAACACAGGCACAATTTGAGATTCAATGTTAGTGATTTGGAATGTCAGAAACATGTAATTGCTGTATGCACAGCCAACTTCTAAGATATTTCCTGGATTGATGACCAACCCAAAGAGAAACATCTGTATTATGTTCATTGTGCTGGTTTGTATTTTCCAAATTAAATGGAGGTAGAACACCTATAAAATAGCATAAAGGTAGCATCTAACATAAAGCAGTACATGCTAGTTCAAATTCTGTTGCAGATTTCCTCAGATAAAGTTCAGCCATCACTGACTAGGTTATCTTCAGCCTGACTTCCTGAACAGTTTATTGTTTTATTTATAAGTGGATTCTGAACCTGTATCAACAGTGTGACATCATATCAGTAGTAATTATGTGCATATTTGTTTTGCATTTTTATTTATATGTAGTACTGTTAGAATATATAGTATGCCAAAAGAATTTTGCCTCAAGATGCACCTTAAACTATGTTATCCTTCTTGGCTACTTTGCTAGGTTCCATTCTGTGTAAACTGAATTCAATTCAGAAAATGTGATCATCCTAATATAGTAAATTGAATTTGCACGTCCTCCAATGTGTCCCCATCCTTTTGGCCATCTTCTGGGTAGGAGGTTTATGGGGAGTGGGGACAAATTGCGTGGCCCAGAGGCTGACAGTGAGAGCTGGGATAGATGGAAGGGTTAAGGGAAACTCTTGCGATTGGGAAAATTGGATGAGTTTGTGACAGTACATGCCTAAACTTTTATTATGGGACTTGAAGCCTATACTGATTTGAACCATCTCGATCTAGTTGACTATGAGATCTTTGATTGGGGTTGTTAACCTGGGCCAATCAGGAAAGCCCTACATGACCATTACCAACAGGTGATAAAATTCTACATGTATTTTATGTAGTGCTGTTTGTTTTGTGAAATTTCAGGTACTTTATGGTTGTGTCTCTATTTCTTTTGTGTATTGTTACTGTTGTTTAATTAGTTTTGTTTAACTATGAATTTTAAAAAAATTAACAGGAGCTTAGGAATCTCCTCAGTTCAGGGGGACTGACTCTGAGCTGGCTAGCTAAAGCCCAGTGTGTTACTGTTGTACTCAGTAACTGATCCCTGAACTGGCTGACCACACAGCCCAGTGTGTTACTGTTGTACTCAGTAACTGATCCCTGAACTGGCTGGTCACTGTTTTTTTTAAGAACTAATCTCTGAGCTGGCTGGCTACGTAGCCAGTGTAAAAAACAATTAACAGGAGGTATAGAATCTCCTTAGATCAGGGGAAGGAATCCAAGCTGGCTTGCCACAACCAGTGTACTGTGCACAAGTCAATAAAGGGTGACTTGGTAATGGGATACCAGCCTCTATGCGATTACTTCGGTGATGACGGGAGAAAACAGTACATGCCTGAAGAACATTCGCTTGCAACACTTATCTTGGAGTTGGGTTAAACATTTCTGGCATCATGCCTTTATTTGAAAAGCTTGACTTGTTTGATCCTGCAGTCAAAGACTAGGCCCAGTATGTAGAAAGAATGCAATGTTTTTTTTCTGGGCAAATGACATTGGGGCAGATGAAAAGCAACGAGTAACCCTTCTAACTGCTTGTTGACCTGCAGCCATTTCAGTTATAGGGTTTTTAACTTTCCTAGAGGCACCAAACACTGAAACCTTTCAAGAGCTGACAGTGTTAGTTAAGGAATCTTGCGATACCAAACCTCCCCTAACTTTGACATGCTACTGGTTTTATTCAGCTGTTAGAGAACGGGGGGATATCCATATCGGGATTTTTGACAAGGCTGAGATGACTAGCAAAGCCATGATTTTAGGCTAACCCTGAATGAGATGCTGACAGACATGTTTGATATGTGGGACTAATGACATAACCAAACAGAAGTGCCCTCTAGCTGAAGCCCAACTGGTCTTCCAACAGGCAGTACTACTGTCTTTGTCATTAGAAACTGTGGCAGGTAGAGCATAGGAGATAATAGGTAAAAACAATAACTGCAGATGCTGGAAACCAGATTCTGGATCAGTGGTGCTGGAAGAGCACAGCAATTCAGGCAGCATCCAACGAGCAGTGAAATCGGCGTTTCGGGCAAAAGCCCTTCATCAGGAATAAAGGCAGAGAGCCTGAAGCGTGGAAACGTCGATTTCGCTGCTCGTTGGATGCTGCCTGAATTGCTGTGCTCTTCCAGCACCACTGATCCAGAATCTGGTTTCCAGCATCTGCAGTTATTGTTTTTACCTAACTGTCTACATCAGGCAATTTCAATGATGTCTCCCCAATGTCGAGGAGACCGCATCGGGAGCAACGGATACAGTAGATGATATTAGTGGATGTGCAGGTAAATCTTTGATGGATGTGGAAAGCTCCTTTGGGGCCTTGGATGGAGGTGAGGGAGGAGGTGTGGGCACAGGTTTTACAGTTCCTGCGGTGGCAGGGGAAGGTGCCAGAATGGGAGGGTGGCTTATAGGGGCGTGGCCCTGACCAGGTAGTCACGGAGGGAACGGTCTTTGCGGAAGGCGGAAAGGGGTGGGGAGGGAAATATATCCCTGGTGGTGGGGTCTTTTTGGAGGTGGCGGAAATGTCGGCGGATGATTTGGTTTATGCGGAGGTTTGTAGGGTGGAAGGTGAGCACCAGGGGCGTTCTGTCCTTGTTACGGTTGGAGGGGTGGGGTCTGAGGGTGGAGTTGCCGGATGTGGACGAGATGTGTTGGAGGGCATCTTTAACCATGTGGGAAGGGAAATTGCGGTCTCTAATGGAAACGGACTCCCTCACCTATCCGACTGAACTTGAGGAACACCACTTGAATGTAGGTAATTGCAGAGCCTCATGCAGGACATAAACTGAGCAGAGAACAACAAAGCCGAGCCTCGGCCAAGTAACAAAATGTTCTTCAGGATTTCGGCCGGCAAGCCATTGGAGTTGCTGCCAGTATGCAGACTTGAGACAGCAAAGAAGTCCTACAAAGCCTGACTTGAGTAAGAAAACTCATAGGCTGGTATCCAGGAGAGGGTACACCCTGGAAGGTCCCCCCACATATCAATATCAATTAAATTGCTTATTGACATCCAAATTGGACCAAATTAAAATTAATTTTTGGTTAAATGATCACACAATTCCCAGGGAGGTCAATACTGGTGCAGCTGTATCTGTGGTTGCAGAGTCCGTCTTTAACAAGAGTTGGTCTGGACTCAAACTCTTAAGTTTGGTCAAGACCTCAGCCAGACTGAGCACATACACTGGGGAACCGTTGCAGATTAAGGTTCCTGTCTCCTATGAGAAGCAGTTGGTGCAGTTACCACTGATGGTAGTAAAAGGCTCAGGCCCAAACCTAATGGGTAGAATTGGTTGAGAAAGATTCACCCAGATTGGCTGAACATTTTTTTATTAGAAAATGGCTGCCTTAGTGAAGCCCTAATTAAATATTTGGGAGATTTTGAGGAAGGGCTTGGGACTATCAAAGGGGCTAAAGCCATTTTACATGTTGACTAGGAAACAATTCCGAGAATTTGCAAGGCTGGCCTGGTGACATTTGCCTTTTGGGCTAAATCTGAAATGGAAATCAGGAGTCTGGAGAGTGAAGGATTCATCAAACCAGTGCAGTGAAACCTGATGGCTCAGTTCGTGTGTGTGTGTGTGTGTGGAGTGGATTTAACACAAACTGTAAAACGCTTCTTGCATCTCGATAAAAATCCAATTCCTCGCATAGAGGTCTTGTATGTGCAACATTGGCAGAGAGACTGTCCACCGTCAATGTTCCTGTTCCTCGGATTCTGCCTGACCTGCTGTGCTTTTCCAGCACCGCTCTAATCTTGACTCTGTCCTACACAAAGCTGGAAATGAGCCACACCTACCCACAACTGCAACTGGATGAGGAGTCACAGAAGTATGCTACAATTAATACCCATAAAGTTTTATACCAATATACAAGACTGCCATTTGGTATCATCAACCTGCACACTTCACCAACAGACCATGGAGAACATTTTACAAGGACTTGCCACTTATCTGGATGATGTACTAATAACAGGGAAGACCAATAAAGAGCACTTGGAGAACTTGGACATAGCGTTAAACATTTCTCCAAAGCAGGCATACACCTGAGACAGGGAAAATGTATGTTCCAGCCACCCCAAGTGACCTACTTGGGTTATAAAGTTGACAAAATTGGGTGACACCCTTTGGAAGATAAAGTGAAGGTGATTAAAGGAGTCCAGGATCCCACATCTGTACCAGAGCTTAGGTCTTTCCTCAAGTTAGCCAATTATTATGGAAAATTTATATGTAACCTGGCCTCCATTTTGGCACCCTTACACCTGCTACTGAAAAAGGGTCAGCCTTGAAAATTCTTTGTCCAAGGCATAGCCCTTACAAAAGTGAAAAGCAGCTACGCCATCTAAGATGTTGGTCTACTACTTTTTGAGGTAAAACATTGGGCTGGCATGCGATGCCTACCTGTACAGTATCATATCATCATAGACACCCTATAGTGTGGAAACAGGCCATTTAGCCAAACAAATCTAAACCAATCCTCCGAGGAGTAACCTTCCCAGACCCATTCCCATACCCTATTTACTCTATATTTATCCCTGACTAATATACTTAACTGACATATCCCTGAACACTGTGGGCAATTTAGCATGGCCAATTCACCTGACCTGCATATTTTTGGATTGTGGGAGGAAACCGGAGCACCCAGAGGAAACCCATGCAGACACGGGGAGAATGTGCAAACTCCACACAGTCAGTCACCAGAGGCTAGAATTGAACCTGGTTCTCTGGTGCTGTGAGGCAGCAATGCTAACCACTGAGCCATCATGCCACCCGTATTGGGGTGCTGTTGGCTCACTGGTGGCCCAATGGAGAGGAAAGAGGGGAAAGTGAGGGCTGCAGATGCTGGAGATCAGAGCTGAAATTGTGTTGCTGGAAAAGCGCAGCAGGTCAGGCAGCATCCAAGGAACAGGAGAATCGACGTTTCGGGCATAAGCCCTTCTTCAGGAATGAGGAAAGTGTGTCCAGCAGGCTAAGATAAAAGTTAGGGAGGAGGGACTTGGGGGAGGGGCTTTGGAAATGCGATAGGTGGAGGGAGGTCAAGGTGAGGGTGATAGGCCGGAGTGGGGTGGGGGCGGAGAGGTCAGGAAGATGATTGCAGGTTAGGAAGGCGGTGCTGAGTTCGAGGGATTTGACTGAGACAAGGTGGGGGGAGGGGAAATGAGGAAACTGGAGAAATCTGAGTTCATCCCTTGTGGTTGGAGGGTTCCTAGGCGGAAGATGAGGCGCTCTTCCTCCAACCGTCGTGTTGCTATGGTCTGGCGATGGAGAAGTCCAAGGACCTGCATGTCCTTGGTGGAGTGGGAGGGGGAGTTGAAGTGTTGAGCCACTCGGTGGTTGGGTTGGTTGGTCCGGGTGTCCCAGAGGTGTTCTCTGAAACGTTCCGCAAGTAGGAATGGAGAGGAACACCTATTAGCGTATGATTCCCAGGTTTTGGCTGATGCTGAACACAAATATGTCCAGATAGAGAAGGAAGGTCTGGTGGTCATCTTTGGTGTAAGGAAGTTCCATGAGTACCTTTATGGAAGAGAGCTCGTCATACTAACAGATCACAAACCTCTGCTAGGGCTACTGAAGGAAGACAAGACGGTGGGGCCCATACTTTCTTGTAGAATTCAGCATTGGGCCCTTATTCTCAGCATGTATAGGTACACGTTAGAACACCATCCAGGAAGCCAAGTGACTAATGTGGATGTTTTGAGCCACCTCCACTGATGGTGCCCCTCTCAAGAAGAGTATTATTTTATTTTTAAACTTCCTGGACACCCTTCCAATCACCGCTGACAATATCCAACTGTAGACAGAAAAAAGATCCTGTCTTAGCAAAACTAAAACAGCTGGTAGTAATGTGGGAAACAGAAGGGCCATTGCAACTAGGATTGAAACTTTTCTGGACTCAGCGAGATGAGATCACTGTAGAGGATAGCATATTACTACGGAGAGCAAGAGTAAAGGTTGCCACCAGATACTGGCTGAACTCCACTAGGGTCATCCAGGGGTTTCCAAGATGAAGATGCTAGCAAGAAGCTGTGTCTGGTGGCCAGCGTTAGATGCTGACATAGCTGCGTTGGTGTGGCAGTGCCTAGAGTGCCAGCAAGGACAAAAAGTGTCACTAGCAGCATAACCACATTTGTGGAAATGGCAGGTAAATCCTGGACTCAGTTGCATGTCGTCTATGCCAGTCCTTTCCTGAGCTTTACCTTCCTGGGTCATTGTGGATACCCATTCAAAGTAGTCGGTGTGCATAAAGTTTGTTCAGCAAACTCAGAGATGACAGTTGAGAAGCTGCGAGCATCGTCTGTGATACATGGACTCCCAGAAGTACTGGTCATGGACAATGGAGCATCATTTACCAGCAAGGAATTTGAATATTTCCTAAAGTCAAATAGCTTTTGGCATACAAGGACAGCTCCATACCATCCATCATTCAATGGTCTAGTGGAAAGAGTGGTCCACACGCTTAAAGAAGGAGCCCATGGCACCATTTGATACCAAACTGTCTCAACCTGTTCAATTATAGCACTACCCCTCACGCAACAACAGGGATAGTTCCAGCAGTGTTGCTGATGGGGAGAAAATTCCACACCGAGTTAAACTTGATATTTCCAACCTGGGGGAGGAGGGGCCGGTGAAATGTCAGCAGGAACACCAATGCCTGCCTCTTGCCTCCTCTAGGCAAGAGTGACAGTTTAATTCAGGGATGACGTTTGGTGTCAGAACCATAGAAATGGCCCTGACCAGATACGAGGTGAGGTTAATAAGAGGTCAGGTTCAGGTCGGTGATACAGGCCTGAACAAACAAGTGGATCACCCGAAAGCTGTTACCCTCAAATGGACAGGAGCAAAACATTCCTGGCCCATCAGAATAGCCAGAAGCCTGTCAGAAACTGTAGATTCTCCCCCTCTGTTTAGAGTCAAGGAAACCTCAGAGTCTGAGATGGATGCCGTCCCGATACCGTTACCACCAGAAGAAGGGGAGGAAACCGTCCCCAGACATTCGAGTCACATCAGAGGAAGCAGACCTGAGACAAGAATATTGTGAGAAAAGCTACAATAGAAAGACCAAGCTTAGATCTTTGGACTTAGAGGGGAGGGATATAGTGATTGGGACCAGCTGCATCTTATTGACTATGAGATCCTTGATTGGGGTTGTTAACCTGAGCCAATCAGGAAAGCCCTGGCTGACCGATGTTAACAGAAGATTTTTAATCTCATTTCTAGAGATGACCTCTGAGCTGACTGGCCACAGCCAGTGTACTGTGCACAAGTAAATAAAGGGTGACTTGGTGACAGGATACTGGCCTCTGTATAGTTATTTCAAACCCCACCCTTCTGAATCAGGGATGATACAGAGGCCCTGAGCCATCTGGTATCACCTGTTGGAACAATGTGTTAAAAATGACGGAAAAGTAATAAGTATATGTTTTCAGTTAAATCAGTTCCATAAAGTTGATTTACGTTTTAATATTATAATTAGCTCCATTTACCAATAACGAAACTCAAATCTATTGTCTATTGATATACTTAGTAATCCATCTTTCCAGTATAAAAGGTACAGTCAGCATAATCCGACCAGGCCATAGGGCTGTTCTCTGATTACAGTGAGATGACTGTTGGTAGTTTAACCTGAGAGTCAACAGGCCCCAGGCAAGGAGAGGTTAAGAAGGAGAGTGCTTAGCCAATCAATGTGGAAATTGAACTCGCATTATTGACATCACCTTACATTGCAAACCAATACGACACACACCTTTCATTCTAATAAGACACTTGTAGACTCAGTAGGCGTGGGTCTGTAATCAAATTTTTGATACTTAAAAATGAAAATTGGAACCTGTTTGACCAATCTAGTCTACTGAACTATTCTGATCCCAGTTCCTAACACTTTAAAATATTCCGAGCTACAGCCGACAGGGTACCTTTCATTGTCCAGTCCTTCCCAGGAGCCGGTAAACTACACTATGTTCTTCGCAACCTGCAACACATTATCAATGAGGATAAGCACCTCACCAAGACCTTCCCCACACCCCCATCTCTCACCTTTAAACAGCCACCAAACCTCAAAAAGATCATTGCTCGTAGCAAACTGCCCAGCTTTCAGGACAATCCACAGATACCACCATTACGCGTGGGGACACCTCCCACCATGTACATGGCAGAAACTCATGCGAGCTGAAAATGTGTTGCTGGAAAAGCGCAGCAGGTCAGACAGCATCCAAGGAGCAGGAGAATCGACGTTTCGGGCATGAGCCCTTCTTCAGGAATGAGGAAAGTGTGCCAAGCAGGCTCAGATAAAAGGTAGGGAGGCGGGACTAGGGGGAGGGGCATTGGAAATGTGATAGGTGAAAGGAGGTTAAGGTGAGGGTGATAAGGTGAGGGTGATAGGCCGG
>NC_057717.1:101665677-101672870 GCF_004010195.1 Chiloscyllium plagiosum | reverse complement strand
CCACCCCCACTCCGGCCTATCACCCTCACCTTATCACCCTCACCTTAACCTCCTTTCACCTATCGCATTTCCAACGCCCTTCCCCCAAGTCCTCCTCCCTATCTTTTATCTGAGCCTGCTTGGCACAAGTTCCTCATTCCTGAAGAAGGGCTCATGCCCGAAACATCGATTCTCCTGCTCCTTGGATGCTGTCTGACCTGCTGCGCTTTTCCAGCACACATTTTCAGCTCTGATCTCCAGCATCTGCAGTCCTCACTGTCTCCTCGAAGATACTCATGCGACTCAGCCAACATTGTCCATCTCATATGCTGCAGGCAAGGATGCCCTGAATCTTGGTACATTGGTGAGACCAAGCAGAGGCTACTGGAATAGACACCATACAACAATCAACAGACAGGAGTGTTCCCTCCCAGTTGGAGAACACTTCAGCGGTCCGGGACATTTGACCTCAGACCTTCGAATGACCGTCCTCCAAGGCAGACTTCGGGACAGGTAACAACAAATAGTGGCCAAGCAGAGGCTAATAGCCAAATTCATTACCCATGGGATGGCCTCACGGGACCTTGCGTTCATGTCATACTACAGGTGACCCCATTGCACTATACACACACAGACAGACAAACAGACATATAGACGCTCCTACACACACACACTTTACTACAGACACACACACTCACGCAGACCCTCTCTCATAGGCTCACACACACACCCTCTCACAGACTTATACCCCTTTACACTCACACTCACATACATGCACACACTCTCTCACAGACTCTCATAACCCCTGTTCCCCTCCCCTTTGCCACATACACATAACCTTTTGTGGGGTAAATTTGTACTTGCAGTATTACATTTTACATTGCTCAAAACTGCATGAATCCATGTAAGATTCTGTAAATCCGTTTTTTAGATTAGAATCAGTCTGACCATTGTGGCACAGACAGCCTCAAACAAGGAAACTCACATCTTCAATACATTATCGGTGCCGACGTGACACCAATTGTTAAAGTTCACTTGAGAATGTAACTTTTTAAAAAAAAACTTTTGCAATTTACATTTGAAAAAACTGAAACCAACATGGTCATTCTAAAAGATGAGAGACTTAACAAACAATCCAGGTCTTTTTCAATATGTAATTTCAGTTAGATCACACTGGAAACTTTTGCTATAAATTCTGCGTCTTACAATCTTATTCTCCACAACCACCTGATGAAGGAGCAGCGCTCCGAAAGCTAGTGCTTCCGAATAAACCTGTTGACTATAACTTGGTGTTGTGTGATTTTTAACTTTGTCCACGCCAGTCCAACACTGGCGTCTCCAAGTCATTCAAAATATTTAACCTTGTCCCCTAAAGGCTTAAAATAACTGTTGGTGATGATAGAATGTTTGAGATTGAATGACATTCCTATGTCAGCTACTTGATCTCCATTGGGAGTGGTAAATGCTGATTGATAATATCTTTCTTTTTCTCTCCCGATTAAAGATATTTTAGATTCTACTTGCCTTCGCTCTTTCCAAACAAATAATTTACTTCCTTAGCCTGTCTGTGGGGTCCTTTGCCCGACCTGTCTTTTGAAGCCAAATGCAGGAAATTATGTTCTGTCCTGTTCTTCTCCATTACTCCCCTTACCGAATGAATTCCTTGCATCCCATTTTCCAAACGCTCTGTTTGCCAAGTGACTTCAATGACCGGCATTCCTGCTGGGAACAGATGAAATAGGGGTCAGATGCCGCAGTCAAGCCCCCAACTTAATTTTCACGTCAATCTATGACTTCCTCAACTTTTCGGACAATAGAATGGGTGGTACGGGTCACTTCCACCGCTACTTAAAGGGATCCCTGCTTGGGCTCATTTAAAATGCTGCAATGATTTGGGACAAATTTTACTGATAGTTTATTTTGAGAAACTAATTGATTCTAAAGTCTTTGCAGTGAATCAGAAAAAGATACTTCACGGCATGAAGCCTTTCTATAATTGAGCTCATTATGCCTATTTGAAAATTATAACTAATTAGTTCCATTCCCCTGCTTTTCTTCATAACCCTCCAAATAGTCAATAGAGCTGAACTTCTTTGCCTCTGGCAAATCCCAGCTATCATCAGTCCAGACTGCAGCTGAGGTCAGAGTTGATCATGTGACTGCTATCACATTGTTCATGCACACAGGTTTGGACTTTGGGATTGCACCATGTTAGTATATGGTGAGTTAGCTTTTGTTGGTAGAGAGATTGAGTTTCAGAGCCACGAGGTCATGCTGCAGCTGTACAAAACTCTGGTGCGGCCGCACTTGGAGTATTGCGTACAGTTCTGGTCATCGCATTATCGGAAGGAAGTGGAAGCTTTGGAAAGGGTGCAGAGAAGATTTACTAGGATGTTGCCTGGTATGGAGGAAAGGTCTTATGAGGAAAGGCTGAGGGACGTGAGTCTGTTTTCGTTAGAGAGAAGGTTGAGAGGTGACTTAATTGAGACATATAAGATAATCAGAGGGTTAGAAAGGGTAGACAGTGAGAGCCCTTTTTTTTCGAATGGTGATGGCTAGCTCAAGGGGAAATAGCTTTAAATTGAGGGTGATAGATATAGGACAGATGTCAGAGGTAGTTTCTTTACTCAGAGAGTAGTAGAGGCGTGGAACGCCCTGCCTGCTACAGTAGTAGACTCGCCAAATTTAAGGGCATTTAAATGGTCATTGATAAACATATGGATGAAAATGGAATAGTGTAGGATAGATGGACTTCAGATTGGTTCCACAGATAAGCAAACCATCGAGGGCAGAAGGACCTGTAGTGCGCTGTAATGTTCTATGTTCTATGATTGACCCAGATAGCATGTCTCCCCCAAGTTTAGGGTCTCATTGATTGCACTCACACTATCATGCAGACCCACCCAGGCTGACTCACAGTCTTTAGAAATAAAGGGGAAAAATTTGCAGGGCTATCAGGAAAGAGACAGTGCTGTGAAACTAATTGGACAGAACATTGAAAGAGCCAGCACAGCCAAGTGGTCTCCCCTTATGTTGTATAATTCACAAATCCCAAGGTTTAAACTCCATTTATATATAATTCGTGCTTGATCACCACTAACATGTCAAACAGGTCTGTACCCGTTTTCCACGCAGAATATATAACGTGGTTGTTGCTATGCCAACTGAAATATTCAAATCCTTTTCCTTCCTCCCCTGGGGCTGTTCTGCTCCCATGCAAAAGGAGCAGTATACCAAGCACTGACTTTCACAGTGACTGCTGTAATATTTTTGGGAAAGTTCTTTTGGTCATTTGCACCCTCTGCTGGAAGAATCCCATCCCAGTACTCAAACAAAGCTTTTCAACAGTGCAGAGCATGCAACAAAGGAATTTTTTTTTCTCTGGGAATATAAAAACACGAGATGGCCATGAGACTGACATCCTCCAGCAATATGGCATGAGACTGCAATCTTATGTGATACTGTCGAGAAGTTCAAGACAGTTCGTAGGCTTGGAAATCAAATATGTATGACTCTTCTAACATTTTATATCTGAATGTCTTTGTTTTTTTTGGCATTGCCCTTTTTAACTGTCTGTTCTTGAGATCTGAAAGGAATTTGCCATGTTCCAGATGCTACAGTTTTTGTGTAATTTCAACAATGGTGTTGTCAGATTTTAGCTTTTTTTCAATCTTGCTACAAAACCATAATGTAAAACTGGAACTCTTGAAAATTCTGGGAGAATATTCCCTCGACCCTAAAAAAGGAATGTCTTAACAGTTCCCTAAACATGATTAAACTTAAAAATATCAAATATTTTAACTAGTGGTTTTGGATTTGTCAATTTTACAGAAATGTTGGATTTAATCAGATTTCAGACAAAAACATGACCAGTTTCTCTGATTTTTTTTGTCCAATATTTTTGTTCCAAACTATTGAGATATAAATGTGGGAAAGTGTTTTAGGACAATTCATTTTTGCAGGCGGTAACATCCAAAATGTCAAAAGGCTGATTCATGTTGTTTTAAAATATAAGTCCAGGGAATGATAACTAGAACGTCTTATGGATCCTAATAATTGAGAGTTCACAGGGAAAAGATGGCAAGTGGTATGTTGGCTTCATAGTGAAAGAATTCAAGCATGGGAGCAGGGATGTCTTGCTGAAATTGTATAGGGCCTTGGTGAAACCATATCATGGGTCTTACAATTTTGGTTTCCTTATTTGAGGAAGGATTGTCTGGTTGTGAAGAAATGCAAGAGCGGGTTACCACACTGAGTCCTGGAAATGGCAGGACTGACTTATGAAGAGAGTTAAGACTATATACACTAAAGTTTAGAAAATGAGGGGTGATTTCATAGAAGCCTAAAAAATTCTAAAGGGATTAGAAAGATCAAATGCAGATTGTGCCCAGTTGTAAGGATTGCAAAACCAGGGGTCACAGTCTAAGGATGCAGGGTAGGCGATTTAGGTTTGAGGAGGAGAAATTTCTTCACCCAAGAGCATTTGAAGTCAAAATATTGAATGCCTTCAAGGAGTTAGGAGAGGCTAAAGGAATAAAAGTGTGTTGGAAGAAACATGTTTGGGGAACAAGGTACTGAAATGGATGATCAGCTATGATCATATTAAATGGTGGAGCACGCTCAAAGGGCTCCTATTTTCAAAAATCACTGGAGTCAGGGAAAGTCCCAGATGATTGGAAAATCGCTGCTGTAACCCCTTGTTCAAGAAAGGATCAAGACAAAAGATGGAAAATTATAGGTTGATTACCTCGGTTATAGGTAAAATTCTAAAATCCATGAGATTTCTAAATTCTTGGAAGTGCAGGGTTGAATTAGAACAAATCAGCATGGATTTAGTAAGGGGAGGTCATGCCTGACAAACCTGTTAGAATTCTTTGAAGAGGTAACAAGTAGGTTAGACTAGGGAAACCCAGTGAATGTTATCTACCCAGACTTCCAAAAGGCCTTTGATAAGGTGCCTCACAGGAGGCTGCTGAGTAAGGTGAGGGCCCATGGTGTTCGAGGTGAGCTACTGGCATGGATTGAGGATTGGCTGTCTGACAGAAGGCAGAGAGTTGGGATAAAAGGTTCTTTTTCAGAATAGCAGCTGGTGACAAGCGGTGTCCCGCAGGGTTCAGTGTTGGGGCCCCAGCTGTTCACTTTATATATAAATGATCTGGATGAAGAGACTGGGGCATTCTGGCAATGTTTGCTGATGATACAAAATTAGGTGGACAGGCAGGTAGTTCTGAGGAGGTGGGGAGGCTGCAGAAAGATTTAGACAGTTTATGAGAATGGTCCAAGAAATGGCTGATGAAATTCCATGTGAGCAAATGTGAGGTCTTGCACTTTGGAAAAAAAAAACACAGGCACAGACTATTTTATAAATGATGAGAAAATTCATAAAGCCAAAGTACAAAGGGATCTGGGAGTGCTAGTACAGGATTTTCTAAAGATTGACTTGCAGGTTGAGTAGTGGTTCAGAAAGCAAATGTAATGTTGTCATTTATTTCAAGAGGGTTAGAATGTAAAAGCAGTGAGGTGCTACTAAGACTTTATAAAGCTCTGGTCAGGCCCCATTTAGAATACTGTGTCCAGATTTGGGCCCCACACCTCAGGAAGAACATACTAGCACTGGAGCGTGTCCAGCGGAGATTCACACAGATGATCCCTGGAATGGTAGGCCCAACATACGATGAACGGCTGAGGATCCTGGGATTGTATTCGTTAGAGTTTGGAAGGTTGAGGGGAGATCTAATAGAAACTTACAAGATAATGCACTGCTTAGAAAGGGTGGACACAGGGAAATTGTTTCCATCAGGTAGGGATACTAGGACTCGTAGGCACAACCTTAGAATTAGAGGGGGGCAATTTAGAACGGAAATGAGGAGACATTTCTTCAGCCAGAGAGTGGTGGGCCTATGGAATTCACTGCCTTGGAGCACAGTGGAGGCCGGGACATTAAATGTCTTCAAGGCAGAGATTAATAAATTCTTAATCTCACAAGGAAATTAGGGATACGGGGGAGTGCATGTAAAAGGCATTGAAATGCCCATCAGCCATGGTGGAGTGGATTTGATTGGCCGGATGGCCTTACTTCCACTCCTAATTCCTATGGTCTTATGGAATTTGGCAGATGGAGTTTAGCATGGATTTTGGTTGGAAGAATAAAAAGGCAGAGAGTGGTACGGTGGCTCAGTGGTTAACACTGCTGCCTCACAGTACCAGGGACCCAGGTTCAATTCTCGCCTCAGAGTTTGCACATTCTCCTGTAGTGTTAGGTGCATTAGTCAGAGGGGAATGTGTCTGGGTGGGTTGCTCTTCAGAGGGTCGGAGTGGACGTATTGGGACGAAGGGCCTGTTTCCGCACTGTAGGTAATCTAATCTTTGGTACAGAGGGATCTGGGTGTCCTCATTCATGAATTGCAGAAAATTATTATGCAGGTACCTTCAAAGATCAGCAAGGCGGCCTTTGTGTGGAGCCACAAAAAATGGGGGAGATACTAAATGAATATTTTGCATCAGTATTTACTGTGGAAAAGGATATGGAAGATATAGACTATAGGGAAATAGATGGTGACATCTTGCAAAATGTCCAGATTACAAAGGAGGAAGTGCTGGATGTCTTGAAATGGTTAAAACTGGATAAATCCCCAGGACCTGATCAGGTGTACCCGAGAACTCTGTGGGAAGCTAGAGAAGTGATTGCTGGGCGTCTTGCTGAGATATTTGTATCATCAATAGTCACAGGTGAGGTGCTGGAAGACTGGAGGTTGGCAAACGTGATGCCACTGTTTAAGAATGGCGGTAAAGACAAGCCAGGGAACTATAGACCCAGTGAGCCTGACCTCGGTGGTGGGCAAGTTATTGGAGGGAATCCTGAGGGACAGGATGTACATGTATTTGGAAAGGCAAGGACTGATTCGGGATAGTCAACATGGCTTTGTGCATGAGAAATCATGTTTCACAAACTTGATTGAGTTTTTTGAAGAAGTAACAAAGAAGATTGATGAGGGCAGAGCAGTAGATGTGATCTATATGGACTTCAGTAAGGCATTTGACAAGGTTCCCCATGGGAGACTGATTGACAAGGTTAGATCTCATGGAATACAGGGACAACTAGCCATTTGGATACAGAACTGGCTCAAAGGTAGAAGACAGAGGGTGGTGGCGGAGGGTTGGTTTTCAGACTGGAGGCCTGTGACCAGTGGAGTGCCACAAGGATCGGTGCTGGG
>NC_057717.1:101648700-101665373 GCF_004010195.1 Chiloscyllium plagiosum | reverse complement strand
GAATATTGTGTGCAATTCTGGTCTCCTTCCTATCGGAAAGATGTTATGAAACTTGAAAGGGTTCAGAAAGAATTTGCAAGGATGTTGCCAGGGTTGGAGGATCTGAGCTATAGGAAGAGGCTGAACAGGCTGGGGCTGTTTTCTCTGGAGCATCTGAGGCTGTGGGGTGACCTTATAGAGGTTTACAAAATTATGAGGGGCATGGATAGGATAAATAGACAAAGTCTTTTCCCTGGGGTTGGGGAGTCCAGAACTAGAGGGCATAGGTTTAGGGTGAGAGGGGAAAGATATAAAAGACACCTAAGGGGCAACTTTTTCACACAGAGGGTGGTATGTGTATGGAATGAGCTGCCAGAGGATGTGGTGGAGGCTGGTACAATTGCAACATCAAAGAGGCATTTGGATGGGTATATGAATAGGAAGGGTTTGGAGGGATATGGGCTGGATGCTGGCATGTGGGACTAGATTGGGTTGGGATATCTGGTTGGCATGGACGGTTGGACCGAAGGGTCTGTTTCCATGCTGTACATCTCTATGACTCTATGAGGTACAGGGGACTTTGAGAAAGACAAATAGAATTTGGTACTTATTGGCTACAGGAATTAAGTATAATAGACAAGTGTTGTTGCAACTTTTTAAGACATTGTTGAGATTGCAAAGGAGTACTGCATATAGTTTTGGTGTCCTTACTTAAGAATGTAATTGCACTGGAGACGGTTCAAAAAATTCACTGGATTAATTCCAGAGATAAAAGCCTTACATTACGAGAAAGGTTGAACAGTATAAGCCTATTCTCACTAGAATTTCGAACAAATTGAGGTACATTGAAGTGGGTTGGTAAAGCCATAGCTAGGTGGTTTTTTCCCCTTATTATGGCAAGCAGGCAATAAAGTTGACTTGATGCCAACATGAGATCAGCCATGGTGTTTTAAATAGCAGAGCAGATTTCACAGGCTGAATTACCTCCTTCTAGTTCTTATGCTCTTTGAAGATGAGGTGAAGGGGCAGTGATTGAATGCAATAAGATTAGATTACTTACAGTGTGGAAACAGGCCTTTCAGCCCAACAAGTCCACACCGATCCACCAAAGTGCAACCTACCCAGACCCATTCCCCTACACCTAACACTACAGGCAATTTAGCATGGCCAATTCACCTAACCTGCACACATTTTTGGACTGTGGGAGGAAACCGGAGCACACCCATGCAGACACGGAGAGAATATGCAAACTCCACACAGTCAGTCCCCTGAGGTGGGAATTGAACCTGGGTCTATGGTGCTGTGAGGCAGCAGTGCTAACCACTGTGCCACCCATAAGACTGAAGGTGTAGTGGGAGATAGAGAAATTGCTGGAGAAAGTCAGCAGGTCTGGGAGTTTCTATGGAGAGAAAGCAGAATTAAAGTTTTGAGTACAGTTACTCTTCTTCTGAACTTTATTTGAAGTATTACTGGACTTAAAACATTAACTCTGCTTTCTCTGCTGCCAGCTCTGACCAATTTCTCCAACAAGTTCTGTTTTTGTTTCAGATTTCCAACATCTGCAGTTCTTTGTTTTGTGAAATGGGAAGAATAGTCACAAAGCATATTTGTAAGAAGCTCTCATAGAGCTGTCACTTCGTATGATACTTGGATGAGAATCTGAAGCATTTTAAATTTAGTAAAACTACCCCCATATCCAGGAATAACATTCAAATCTGGTCAAGTCCCAGCCAGGTCCAAGAACTGGGCTCCATTAATATGCAGAGTTGATACTCAACCATGATCATATTGGAACTAGCTTGATGGGCAATATGGGCTACTCAAGATCCTATCGAGATTCCTGTTGTCAGTACAGTATTACTATGCTCAGATCAATAATGAGTCAAACAGAGTTTATTGACAAAAGCTTTTGGGAGATGTCAAGTCCTCAAACGGGTGCCCAGACTTCTCATCGAATACAGCCTGGGCTGGTTTATTTATACAATTTTATGAATCTACAAGTTACGTGTACACTTCGCAAGAAACTGCCTTTCTTCCTGACTGCTGTTGTCAGCAGATGTTCCAACTTGATAGCCTTTGTCCATCTTGATTTGATTCGTACACTAGATATTAAGTGTGGTATTCACAAGCTCTTCTGCAAGTGCCTCCTTGCCTTCTGTCCTCCTTCCTTCGGTTTGCTGTACTTCCATTCACAAGGTCGATACAAGTCTATGCTCATTTTGTGACTCACTAACATTATTACAGTTAACAATGGAGTCTTCCTGTGATGTTACCATGTGTTAATTACATTGTTACAAGATCTTAAATATTAACTCTTCCCTCTCTGTCTTCACTGATTGCCAAAGGATGAAAAATTAGCAGGAGGGAGGCAGTGGCAATCACTCACTATTAAGTATTATTGTTCACCTAGAAGATGTGGAGGTGCCGGTGTTGGACTGAGGAGGACAAAGTTAAAAATCACACAACACCAGGTTATAATCCAACAGGTTTATTTGGAAGCACCAGCTTTCGGAGTCCTGCCCCTTCATTCAGGTATCTAAGTGGGGCAAGATAATAAGACATAATTTATAGCAAAAGATCACAGTAACACACAATTATAACAATATGCTGAACACACACACATACAAACTTACGTGTCTATGGGGTGAATTTGCATTTGCAAATACATTCTATTTTGTTCAAACCTTCAGGCAGTCAGTCCATGTGATATTTTACTGCTCCTCAGATGCTGCCTGAACTGCGGTGCTTTTCCAGCACCCACTAATCCAGACATTTTATAAATTCCTTCTTGGGAAATAGAACCAGTCTGGCTCACGATTGGGATACAGACAGACTATAACCTCACACCTTTAAGAGCTGAGATGTCACCTACTTTTATAAAACCTTAAGTACCTCGAGAATGTGACTGGAAAGGAGTTCTGGGACTTACATTTTAAATGAGCTGAAACCCCCGTAACCCATTCTAAAAGATATAAGACATGACAGCAGTCTAGGTTTGTTCAATATATTGTTTCAGTTGAACGACACTGAGATCTTTTGCTATAAGTTCTGTGTCTTATGATGCTGTTCCACAGCTACCTGATGAAAGAGCTGCCCTCTGAAAGCTAGTGCTTCCAAGTAAACCCATTAGACTATAACCTGGTGTTGTGTGATGTTTAACTTGGATAATTAAGAGTCAGATCAGACATGACCTGATTGAGCAGCCCCGAAGGGCAGAGTGGCCTCCTCTTCCTCCTTGTTCCTATTTATCGGCGCGCTTTTTATTTGGCAACACGAAAGTTTCTTTTCTCTTAAGCAAACTGAAGTGTACAACAGGAGCGCGACCTCCTTAAACCCCCTTCACGGCGGAAGCAACCGACCTGAAAAGTTGGCGACGCCGCCCGCCATTTTGAAACGCCTGTCACGCGCCCCAACGGCCGCGGCGCGCGGGCTCGGCTCCCTCCCCCCACCATTTGAAACGGCCCTGGCCGTTGGCTGGAGCGCTGGGGGGAGGGGGAGGGGAAGGCGGCTGGGTGCTGGTTGCCCGGAGCAACGCCTCCCTTTCCCCTTCCCCTTCCCAATCCGGGGACAAGCAGCTCCTAGCGGTGGAGGCGGGTATGGCGGCGAAGGCATCCATCTTCTCTCAGACACGCACGCACACACACTGATATTATAGATGCACAAAGACGGTAAAAAGAAAATAAACGGCGGCTGAAAAGCGACGGCGTGCTAGGCGTCCATCACGGAAGGTAAAATAAAACGAATTGCGAAGTGTGTAGAGGTGCGAGGAATAATGGCCGCCATTTGTTTGGGTATGAATAGGCTATTTTTAACGTACGTCCAACAGGTGGCTCCGTGGCGCAATGGATAGCGCATTGGACTTCTAGCGGTTTGAAGGGATTCAAAGGTTCCGGGTTCGAGTCCCGGCGGAGTCGGTACTTTTGTTTTTCTGTCTTTGTCCCTTCAATTGCAAAATTCAAATTTTCTACCAATTTATACTTCATTAGCTTCCTGAAAAGAAGCAGAGACAAAAATTAACTCATTTCCCACAGACTAACAGCTAAGGAGGCCACGATTAATTTAGCTGTTTCATTCGCCACATGATGAAAATTATTTTAGTTTCCCCCCCCAAAAAGAGACAAATACATAATTTTCACAATCAATTCTTATTTATTAATGAATAATGACTCACAGCATTTTTAAAACTACCCCCCCCACCAAAGAATGGGAAATAAAAGATGACAAATCTCCTCTCAATTTATAATTCATTAGCTTCACGAAAAATTCTTAATTCTCACTGATCTACAATGAATAAGACCATAATGGCCAATTAGCTCCCTCAGTTATTCACTACACTGTTGTTGCTTCATGCTACTAAAATCAAATTATGAAAAATAATTAGTTTCCCCAATGTATATAGGTCAATCAACTCTTATTTACTGAGGAATATTAAACATCTCCCCCTCCCACAACCCCAATCAGAAATAAAATACGAATCAGGTTTGCATTAATGTTGCTTGAAATCACTGCAAGAAATCACTTACACCTCAGCATTGCATGGAATAAAAATAAATATTGAATGTTATTTCACATGGAATCCCCCCAGTGTGGAAGCAAAGTTAAAAATCACACAACGCCAGGTTATAGCCCAACAGGTTTAATTGGAAGCACTAGCTTTCTGGGCGCTGCTCCTTCATTAGGTGGTTGGCCTGATGAAGGAGCAGCGCTCAGAAAGCTAGTGCTTACAATTAAACCTGTTGGACTATAACCTGGTGTTGTGTGAATTTTTAACTTTGTACACTCCAGTCCAACACTGGCATCTCCAAAGTGTGGATCAGGCCATTTGGCCCATGATGTCCACACCAACCCTCCAAAGAAGCATCCTATCCAGACCCATCGGCCTACCCTATCTCTGTAACCTCCCGTCACCCTATCCCTGTCTCCTTCCACCTTTTTACTAAGCAGATATCATTATTGTTCTGCGGCAATCTATCTGTTCAAAATAACCTTTTGTGATCTGAAAAACCTAGTTCCAGCTGTCAGATGGTGAGCACAGTTTTGCAGTTCAGGATTGCTCCTGCTGATGGTGCTGAGCCAGAAGGTAATTAAATATCCTGCCGCACAAAAGATGGTTGATAACAATTGGAGTGTGTGAAATTTTTGACCTGGGTTGGAAATAGGTAGGGACCACTGTAAGAACGCAGGAAATGGAAACAGAAGTAAACCATTTTGTGGTCCACTCAGGCAAACGATAATTGGGCTTCAACCTCATCAGCCCACCAAACCTCAATTGACAGCATCTTCTAAAATCATGACTTCTACTGCCGAGAATAACAAGGGAAGCATAGGAGCATCTGAACACCACCGCCTGCTGGTTCCTCTCTAAGTCATGCACTACTTTGAAAAGATGCCATTGTTTCTTTAATGTCACTAGGCTCAAAATCCTCTTTTGAGCAGCTGTATGGGTGTATCTGTTCCAGATGGACTGAAGAGGCTCATCATCACCTTTTTAAAGGCAACTACGAAAGACAACAAATAGGTCTTAGCGAGTTTTGAGAAGATTTGTAGCTCAAGTTGAGGTTCTACAACTAGCAAAACTAATGTCATTTACAAAATACTGTGCAAAAACTGTAACAAACACTACACTGGACAAACAGGCAGAAAACTAGCCACCAGGATACATGAACATCAACTAGCCACAAAATGACATGACCCTCTCTCACGAGTATCCTTACATACAGATAAGGAAGGACACCACTTTTACTGAGACAATACATCCGTCTTAGGACAAGCCAAACAGAGACACACACAAGAATTCCTAGAAGTATGGCATTCCAACTCTTATCAACAAACAGATCAAGTTAGACCCCATTTACCACCCCCTGAGAAAAAGAACAGGAAATGACATCATTACAGGAAATAACATCACCAACCTAAAGAAACCCAAACATATAAATAGAAAGCAGGAAACATGTACACTACTTTGCCTGAGGCCCACTGAAGATGTTACCTGATAAGGTGACGAAACATCTGGAAATGAACCTCCCAGCTCAGTGAGCAAACCTACATCCAAGACAACAAATGCTGGCCTTGCCAGCAATGCTATCACCCATGAATGAATAAAACCAAAAAGTGCCTTCCCACCTTATCCTTTGATTCCTTCATTATCCTTAATTCTACTAATGACTGAGCATCTTTGGTGTAAAGAATCCCAAAGGTTTACAACCTTCTCTGCACAAAGAAATGTTAACTCATCTCAATTGTAAATGGCTGACTCTCATTCTGACATTTTGACTCGTATGTACTAGATTCCCAAACCAGAAGTAACTTCCTTTCAGCATCCACCCCTTCAATCCTGTTAAGGAAGGAGTTGGAGATTTGGAATAATAGGCACAGGAAGTGACAAATGGTGTTCTATTTTACATCTTCAACTTTGCATCATATTCATGAATGGCTTTGACCAAAGGATAGAGAGTCCAATATCCAAATTTGTAAATTAAGCCAAATTAAGAGGAACAGTCAGTGATCCAGCTGTGTAACAAGAAAGTTGCAAAGAGCCATGAACAAGTTAGGTGAGTGGGAACAACTATGGCAAGTGGAGTTTAACATGAACAAGTGTCAGTTCATCCACTTTCAACTCAAGAAAGATAAACCAGAGTGTCTTCCAGAAATGGTGAAAACCTAGGAATTGCATGAAAGCCACAAAGATTTGGGAGACTCAGCTGTTTAAAGCTGATGCACAGAGAAGCTGAAAGTCAAAGGACCTGAAGTTATAGCTTCATTTGTATCACCTTTTAGTCAGGTTCCACGTGGAGTGCATTCAGCTTTGGGAATTTCACTTCAAATGATATATTGATCTTGAAGTGAGTGCTGTGCAAATACACCAAAATTATCCTCTTTCTCTGTTTATAGTTTCCATAGCAACAGACACGTTTGTATAACTGGGTTGGTACAAAGCCACCAGGATCTGCAAATGGTGAGGCAGAATGCCTTCAAGATGTGGCATGTAATCGATTGGCTTATAGTCGTCACTGATAATGTGTATAGTGGTGTAGTCACATATGATAGATGATGACATCACAGAATACAATCCTTACACTGTGGAAATAGATCCACACTGACCCTCCAAAGAGTAACCTACACATCCCTGAACACTATGGGCAATTCACCTAACCAGAGCAACCCCATGCAAAGGCTGGAATTGAACCTGGGTCCCTGGCACTGTGAGGCAGCAGTGCTAACCACTGAGCCACTGTGTCACCCACATATGTGGATACAAGTATTCCCCCGCTTTTTGAATGTTCGTTTTATGCAATTTTGCTTTTACAAGTGAGCTACATTAGTACCTGTTTTCGCAAATCCGAAGAGGATTTTCACTTTTACAAAAAACAGCAATACTTTTTCCCATATAAATCATGCACTTTCACTTTACGCTATTTTCAGCTTGCAAAAGGTTTTCTGGGAACGCTCTACTTTCGGATGGGGGAGCTACCTATATCCAGAGATCTTCTATATAGTGAGCTGGCTACAGGGTTGCAGTCTCAAGGGCACACATGCATCTGCTACAAGCACATACCTGCAAGCAAGCTCTGATGTGAGTGGATACTAACAACTGTGAGGCAGTCGTTGATGGCTGTGACCTCTGGAACTTGACTATTTGGAAGGGAATCTGAAAAGGCGAACAGAAGTGAAAAGCTCAGCTGGCTGAGAAGAGGGCCCAGCGAAAACGGAGGTCAGAAGATCATGCACCTTCTCAGCTGATTGTCTTTTCCTGGCAGCAAAATGCGGCAGAGACTTTGCTACGAGAGTGGGGCTACTGAACCACATCAGGTCATGCTTAACACAGAGTTGACCAACACAGTGCACACCACCATCTGATTAGGCAGGCTTCTGCAGATTAGTTGGCTGGGCATCTCACTCATTAATTGGCTGTGAATGGTAACTAATCGACTAGTGGAAATAAGAATTCTGTTCTGAAAGTTCTTGTGGCGCAGTGGCACTGTTCTTGCTTCTGAGTGAGTAAGCCTGGGTTCAACTCCTAGCATAATCCAGAAACATGTAATAGTATCCCTAAATACTATTTAGGTTGATTAGAAAATATCTAAGAATTTTGTTATTTGACATATTTATTTTCAGTTTTATATTAAGGAGTGATGTGAAGCAGATTGACCAGAGCTATTTTATATCAGCAGACATTTCTAACATGAAGTACTGAATTGCTACGGCTAAATGTTGCCCAATTTGCAATTTTTTAAAAGTACTACTGATGGTGATCTCACTTAGTAACGTAATGTAATTTAAAGCTCATTCTTAGATGGATAGTTAATCAAGCTTCCTTTTTAAGCGACAAAATAATCAGAGAGCTATTCGAACATGGCCTTTAATTACTGATTGTATACATATTGCAAACAACAAAAACTTAATGAATTATCACTTTCTATTAAATGTAAGGACAACACAGCTTGAAGCATTAGAAAATTCTGTACAGTTTTCAAATTACCTGAAAATTACAGAGAATTGTTTAAAAGATGCTGAGGAATGCTGGTTTAAAAAACACTGCATTTTGCATGTGCTTGTTACCTAATTCACATAATTAATGTTTGAGGGCACCTAAAGGATGAATGATTGTGCAAACTGCAAATTATTTTATCTTATCTTCCACCTACTCCTTTTAATCTGCAGTACAGGTTTTTGACTCTCAGTATGCTCGCAGTTGTAAGGGGCTCATTGAGTGCAGTGGTAGTAACCCTATCTCTGAGCCCAGTGCCCAGGTTCAAGTCCCACCTGCTCCGAGATGTGCAATTACATATCTAAGCAGGTTGATTAGAAAGTATCTACCTGCTGTTGGCAAGAAATAAGTTGAATGTGGGTATGTACATTGAAGGCCACTGCTGCCTCACAGCACCAGGGGTCCCAGGTTCAATTCCAGCGTCAGGTGACTGTCTATGTGGAGTTTGTACATTCTCCCTGTGTCTGTGTGAGTTTCCTCCCACAGTCCAAACGTGTACAGGTCAGGTGAATTGGCCGTGCTAAATTGCCCATAGTGTTAGGTATATTAGTCAGAGGGAAACAAGTATGTTTGGGTTACTCTTTGGAGGGTCAGTGTGGACTTGTTGGACCAAAGGGCCTGTTTCCACACTGTAGGGAATCAAATCTAATATTTGGTTTTTGTTTGATTTAAGTGTATTCCCAACCAGGCCATGAGGGGGAGCCCCATCCCTGTCTCAAGGGATGGCAGTTGCTCACTGCTCTTCTCAATAGCCTCAACAACAAAAACTTAGACTTGTATAGCATCCCTAACTTAATAAAATGTCTCAGAGTGCATGGTACTTTATGAGAGGACAGTCAACTCTTGACTGCCCTTGCACAAGAATACTTCTGTACTTTCCCATCAAATGCCATGCAACAATCAAAAGTGAATTGTGGCCTGAAATTATTTTCCTTAATAATGAATACGTTCCGCTTGTTAGAATGCAAAGTCCTTTCATACTGAAGAAATACTGCATTTCAGGACAGCAAGGGGCCAGCTCTGTTTAGATAGGCTGAGACGTTTTCACTGGAGCTTGAGGGGTAACCATTTAGAGGTTTATAAAAAAATTGTGGGGCATAGACAAGGTGAATAGCAAAGGTCTTTTCCCCAAGATGGAGGAGTTCAAAACTAGGGGGTTTATGTTTTTAAGGTCAGAGGAGAAAGATTTAAAAAGAATATGAGGAGCAATGTTTTTTACACAGAGAGTGGTTAGTGTGTGGAATTAACTGCCAGAGGAAGTGCTGGATACAGTTATGATATTTAAAAGGCATTTGGATAAATACATGAATAGGAAAGCTTTGGAGGAATATAGGCCAAATGAAGGCAGGTCGGATTAGTTTAGTTTGAGACATGGTCAGCGCAGACTAGTTGTTTCCATGCTGTATGGCGCTATGACTTTACATATGCCCATAGGTTGCATTTACTCCTGACTGGAGTCTCCAGGGCAAGTCTAACGAATTGGCAACTCAGTGAGTCCATGTTTTGAGCAGGAGGGAGGTCTGACCTAAGGTATGTAAAAAGGAAATTATATAATCCATTTCTTTAAATTATCCCCCCTATATTTTTTTGCCCCTATTCTGCCCATCCTTTGTGGAAAACACTGTGTTGGTAGCATCAGTGGAAGGGCAGAGCCTTCTGATATCTTATTCATTTGCTAATTTTCCACAGCTAAGTCTAATATCAGTCAACAAATAAACAGCACAGAAAATGCAAGGTATTGAGATGAAGTCCAGTTTTGTCCTCACATGCTCTATTTATCAGCAGAGGGTCAGTAACAACTTCGGTCAATGTTCCCTTTCTTGAACCAATGTGTCACTGAATCATAGAATGTTATGGTACAGGCCATTTGTCCTGTCATGTCTTTGCCTGCTCTCTGCAAGAACATTTCACCTGGTATCACTCCTCTGCCTTTTCCCTATGGCCCTACAGATTTTTTCAGATAGTTGACCAATTTCTTTCTAATCTGCCAACACCCCACACTCAGTGTGTTCCAGATCCTAACTGAGGGCACGTGACATCCCTGCCATTGACTTCCAGACCTGCAATTAGTCTTTGGACTGACTAATTTGAATAATGTGAGTACTCATTGAAATTACCAATAGAGCTATAATGTAACACGTAGAACTTTTTTTTAATCTAGCAAATGAAGCTAAAGGTTTGTTCAGCTGTAGTTGTATAATCATAGAGATGTACAGCATAGAAACACACTCCTTGCTCCAACTGGTCCATGTTGACCAGATATCCTAGATAAATCTAGTCCCATTTGCCAGCATTTGGCCAAGTTCCCTCTAAACCCTTCCTATTCATATACCCATCCAGGTGCCTTTTAAATGTTATTATTGTACCAGCCCCCACCACTGCCCCGGCAGCTCATTCCATAGACACAGCACCCTCTTCTTGAAAATGTTGCTCCTTAGGTCCCTTTTAAATCTTTCCCCTCTCACCTTAAACCTACGCCCTCTAGTTTTGGACTCGCCCATCCCAGAGAAAAGATCTTGCCTATTTACCCTATCCTAATGAGTTTGTAAACCTCTATAAGGCTCCCTCCAGCGTCTGATGTTCCAGGGAAAGTAGCCCCAGTCTATTCAGCATCTTCCAAAGCTAAAACCCTCTAATCCTGGCAACATG
Source organism: Chiloscyllium plagiosum (assembly GCF_004010195.1). Taxonomy (NCBI): domain Eukaryota; kingdom Metazoa; phylum Chordata; class Chondrichthyes; order Orectolobiformes; family Hemiscylliidae; genus Chiloscyllium; species Chiloscyllium plagiosum. The sequence goes on along the minus strand of NC_057717.1, from coordinate 101,654,257 downwards.
CTTATACATCTTTTCTGAACTCTTTCTAGTTTCACAACATCCTTCTTATAACAGGGCGACCAGAACTGCATGCAGTATTCCAAAAGTAGCCTAACCAATGTCATAGAGTCACAGAGTCCTTCAGCACAGAGATAGACCCTTTGGCCTAAACTGGTCCACTCCAACCAAAATGTCCATCCATACTAACCTCATTTCCCTGCACTTGGTCCACATACAGTACTTCTAAACCTTTCCTATCCATATATTTGTCTAAATGCCTTTTAAATGTTGATAATGTATCCATCTCAACCACTTCCACTGACAGCTCATTCCATTTGCGCACCACCCTTTGTGTAAAAGAAAAGTTGCCCCTCAGGTTCCCTTTTATTCATTCTCCCTATCCATGCCTGTCATGAACTTATATCACTCTACAAGGTCCCCCCACCCCCATTCCAGACTCCTATGCTCGAAAGAAAAATGTTCTAGCTTGACCAACCTCTCCTGAGAACTCAGACCATTGAGTCCAGGCAACATCCTCATAAATTTCTTGTGTACTCTTTCCAGTTTAAGAATATCCTTCCAATAAGAAGGTGACCAAAACTGAACACAATATTCCAAGTGTGGCCTCCCCAACTTCCTGTAGAACTGCCACATAACTTCAACTTTCTATACTCAATGCCCTGACTGATGAAGGCCAGTGTGCCAAAAGCCTTCTTCACTCCCCTGTCTACCTGTGATTCCACTTTCAGAGAACCATGCACCTGAATATCAAGATCCCTCTGTTCCACTACATTCGTTAAGGCCCTACCATTCACTATGAAACTTTTATCTTGATTTGACTTTACAAAATGCAAGACCGGCACACTTATCTATGTTAAACTCCATTTGTCATTTCTCGGCACACTTCCCCAGCTGATGAAGGTCCTGTTACAATTTCTGATAACCTTCCTCACTGTTCACGATACTGCCTATTTTAGTGTCATCTGCAAACTTACTAATCATATCTTGTACATTCTCATCCAAATCATTGATAAAGATAATAAATAATGGGCCCAGCACCAACCCATGAGCACTCCACTAGTCACAGGCTTCCAGTTTGACAAGCATCCTTCCACTATTGCCCTCTGCTTCCTACCATCAAGCCAATTTTAAATCCAGTTTGCCAGCTCCCCCTGAATTCCAGTGTGATCTAACTTTCCAGAGCAGCCTACCATGAGGAACCATATCAAAGGCCTTACTGAAATCCATATAGACTACCGCCCTGCCATCGTCAACCTTCCTGGTCACTTCATCAAAGAACTGTCACAAATTGAGAGTGGCATGATCTCCCACTCACAAAGCCATGCTGACTACTAATTAAACCCTGTCTTTCCAAATGCGTGTATATCTTATCCCTCAGAATCTTCTCAAGTAACCTACCTATCACAGATGTTAAGCTTACTGGTCTATAGTTCCCTGGCTTTTCTTCGTAGCCCGTCTTGCATAATGGCACCAACACTCACTACCCTCCAACCTTCTGGGACCTTACCCATGGCTAACGATGATGTTCTGTACAGCCACAACACGACCTTCTGACTCCTGTACTCAATGCACTGACCAATAAAGTTATGCATATAAATGCCTTCTTCAGTAATCCTAGTAATTCTCTAACATAATATTTCACTATGAACTTTAAACTATCAGCTTCAATCAGTAAATGTCAATTTGGAATATCCCAGATTTAATTTCCCTGTTCATGTTGATTTGATAGCAGGCATGTGAGGCTGGATACACACTACCAAGGGGAATTTAAACCATGACTTTTGCTACTCTATCTCGTGATCCTCTCTGGAATGAGCAAATATGAAGTCATCCATTTTGGTAGGAATAATAGTAAAAAGGACTATCACTTGAATGGTAAAATATTGCAGCATGCTACTGTGCAGAGCAACCATGGTGTCCTCATTGAATGAATCACAGAGGGTGATCTACAGGTGCAATAGATAATTAAGAAGGCAAATGGAATATTGACCTTTATTGCTAAAGGGATTGAGTTTAAAAGCAGGGAAGTTATGTTGCAGCTGTATAGGGTACTGATGAGGCTATGCCTGGAGTACTGTGTGCAGTTTTGCTCTCCTTATTTGAGAAAGGATGTTCACCAGGTGGATTCTGGAATTAAGGTGGTTGGCTTATGGGGAGAGACTGAGTAGGCTGGGATTATATTCATTGGAATTTAGAAAATGAGGGGGAATTTTATAGAAACATATAAAATTATGAAGGGAATAGAGAAGATAGAAGTAGAGAGGATGTTTCCATTGGTGGGTGAAATGGGTTATGGTAAGAGGGTGGGTAAGTGAAGCACAGGCCATGCAAAGATCAGCCATTATCTTATTGAATGGCAGAGCAGGCTTGAAGGGCCGGATAGCCTATTCCTGGTCCTGATTATTATGTTCTTATTTTGGATGTTGGCTTCAGACAAACTCATTTGTAGCATCTTGTGCTATCAATCAGCTCACATTGTCTAATACTGCATAGTCCATCAGCAAGAGAACTTTCAACAGACAAGAGATTCTATATGGTGTTCCTGATCTGACCTTAAATTTGTTAGATCAGTGGAAATCCCAAGGGATCTGCGTAAATGCTGTTAATTGCAATTTATCTACAATCTTTCTGATTTCTTGCTAGAATCCCAGCCCTAAAGTCTTTCCAGGTGTGTGTTTAAAAAAGTTATTCAATGAGTGAATTATTTGAATTTAGAGGGAAGGCTGTCACTGGATTACACTGATTAATGCAGCTGTGCTGCTTGATCACTGCAATACTTTAAGGCACCTATGGTCTTGTGCCTCTTTAATTGGTGTCTGTGCCACCGATTTAATACCCATATTCTGCTGACTTAAGTATGGATCGTATGATCTAAACCAGGCTTGAGCTGCTGAAATGGCAGTCCTGTTAATGACATTTTTTAAAATAAAAATAAAATAAAAGATAATTCTTGGAAGTTTCAAGTGATTTGACTGTGGCTATTTGTTTGTTCCATTGTGTGATTGCTCTTGGGAAGAAAGATTGTTAAAATACTTGGAAACAAATAGTCTTTGTAGTTTGTGCATGTGGCAGACTTGTTTTCTTATTATTGGAGGGCACCACGTATTTGTTTTTGTACCTGCTAGTTCATTCCGGCCATGCTCAATTGCCCCATATTGTTCAGTGATGTGTAGGCTAGATGCATTAATCAGGGGAATGTGGAGTAATAGGGTAAGGAAATGCAGCTGATGGGATAGTCTTTGGAGAGTTGGTGTGGACTGTAGGCACTCTATGATTCCATATGTTATACAAGATGGTTAGTCTTCTTCTTCCCCCCCCCCCCTTGCTGTAGTGATTCCTGTCCCTTATCTTTGATCAAGGATGTAACATTCCCATGCAGATTTGTGCAGAATTGTACAGCATGTCTTTGAATCTCTTCAATCTTATTTATATTTAAGGATTTCTCATGCATCTTACATATTTCAGGATTGGACAAACAAATGTTTGATAAGCTGTAACTTTGAGATTTTTGTTGGAATACCAAAGAATTCTCCTCAGAAAAACAGGACTCCAGTTTTATTGAATATTGTCTGTTAATGTGGAATTCCCATTCAAGATAATTTTTAACATTGAGTGCCAAGTATGGTTGTGTACCTATTGAATAAGTTGACTATAGACCTTAGTGATATCTATTACTAGATATTTTTGATAGTGCACATGATGTAAAATATTTTAGCATTGATCTCCATCATCCATTTGTTCTGCTACATTTTGCAGTTCCAGAAGACCATCATGCGGTGAATCAATATTCGTTGAGTTTTTCCCAATGCATAAACTACACAAGATTCTATTTTTCAATATTCTGGTTTTTAACTTCTTGGCAGAGTTGTTGCTGGATGCCAAGAAAGTAATGGGCTCAGCACAATTCCCTCGGTCGCCCAGGAGAAGATGATTTCTTATCATACCGTGTCCTCTGTGGATGTAAGCTTGCTCGCTGGGCTGGAAGGTTCTCCCTAACTGTGAGTGATATTTTGAGAATCCTACCCAGTTGTTCAGCACACATTACAAACAAGTGCTGAGAAAGAGAAATAGCTGTGACCTTCATTTGGGGCCATTTAGATTAACTATAACTGCAGAGTTGAGTCTGAAAAAGGTGTTGTTTTCAGATGACATTCAACTTGGCCCTCAATGAGATCCTGCTGCCTTTAATGGACCAGAAATTGCATATGTGTTACCACTGTTGAAAACCTGACATAAGCCATAAGACATAAAGCAATAACATAAATACTATTTTGTGAGACTGGGGTTCTGGTTGTACTGGGGCAATGGTCATATTGAGGCAGTGGCTATAATAGGTAAGTAGTCATATTGCTGCCATTGCGCCAAAATTGACTTTGCTTTCTCCTGCATCTCTCCTAACCCTGTGCAGTTCCTCCTGTGAAGCTCTCTCTGTACCTCTCCTGTCTCTATGAATTTCACCCTTATTTTTGTGTTGTATATCGACAATAAATGTTTCCCAGGTTTTTAAAACACTGGGTACTACCAATCTCCCAATAAATTTGAAGTACTAACCAAATGTCACACTTATTGAACGTTAGGAAGATTGATGTAGTAACATTATCATGCCCTGATTAAATGAATTTTGGGTACTGCAGTATTGGATCATTAATGTTCAATGAAATATTTCAACAAAATAATAATACAGTAAAACACCTGCTCATCTTCCATCTTGGCACCCCAAATGGAGCAACTTTACTGAGCAACATCTATCAGTAGATGTCCTTTGGCTCAAGAAATGGGTCACACAAAGTTATTAATAGGTTCCTTGTGCCAAATCTGTCGAATGACAAGCCTTGAACTATGAGAGCCAGAGACTCACTATTATCATTATGGTGCTATCCACAAATGTGGTAAGATTAACCAGCCTATGAATTCCTGGCTCATCCCTTTTCCTAGTTTTATATAAGATAAAGCCAGCATAGTCACAGAGGACCATAGACTGCTCTCTCATTAGAGAAAGACAGCTGCTAGTGAGTTTAATCTGAGGGTCATCACCACTCAAGTGAGGTTGAGAAGGCATGAACTTTGTGCTGACCTTGAGTGTAACACATCTTTCGGTCCTTTCGCACGTTTCCTGTCTTTTAACATTTTTATAGCTGTACACTCTCCTTCCCAGCCACCTGAGCCTTCTACAATTTTTCACTTTCAATCCAATTAACTTTTTAATACAGATTTTTATTGTAATTAAGTTTGAATTTGGGGCTAAGTGGTAAGTTGAATATTTTCAGTTGGTTAAATAAAACAAACATCAAAATTTATTTTGTGTGCATATGAACTTAGAAACTCCACTGAAGGGAATTTGTTCAGGGGTAGAGGTTGTGAAATCCAGGAGGTATTACCAGAAAGATATTTCGGAATCAGATGTAAGTGTCCCCTTGTCATCCCAGTTGGTTTGAGTCTAAAAGTACATTCAGGATGGTTCTCCGTTCCATCATCAACCAGTCTGTACTGTTTCCTGATTTCAGCCAATCCTCTATTTGGTTCAAAGTTTGGGTGAAGATTTGTAGCTCGGGTGCTC
>NC_057717.1:101557345-101648599 GCF_004010195.1 Chiloscyllium plagiosum | reverse complement strand
TGGCTGTTCTTTGTCTGGCTTGCCCTATGATAGTAGTGTTGTCCCCGTCGAATTCATGTTGCTTGTTGTCTGTGTGTGTGGCTACTAAGGATAGCTGGTCATGTCGTTCGTGGCTAGTTGATGTTCATGGATGCGGATCGTTAGCTGTCTTCCTGTTTGTCCTATATAGTGTTTTGTGCAGTCCTTGCATGGGATTTTGTACACTACATTAGTTTTGCTCATGTTGGGTATCGGGTCCTTCGTTCTGGTGAGTTGTTGTCTGAGGGTGGCTGTTGGTTTGTGTGCTGTTATAAGTCCTAGTGGTCGCAGTAGTCTGGCTGTTAGTTCTGAAATGCTCCTGATGTATGGTAGTGTGGCTAGTCCTTTGGGTTGCGGCATGTCCTCATTCCGTTGTTTTTCTCTTAGGCATCTGTTGATGAAATCGCGCGCCAAAAACGGATACTGGTGACCACTGCCAAAGAGTTCATGGGGGTCATTTTGATTTCATGTAATATGGGTGATAACTGTTGTGGTATCACTTCAAGAGAATATGCAAATACTTACTTATCATCACAGAACCAGATATAAAAAAGCATGTGACCATTTGGCTGTGTTGCTGCGGGTGTTAGTTGTGTGTCGAATCCCAAGAATAGACCTGATAGTTGAGTTCTCCATTAAAATGTAGGCACAAGAGTTGTAGCTTTCACATAGATAGAAACCTACTTATAGTTCACCAATCCTGTGTGTGATTGGTTCATTTGTATGAAGAAGCTAAAAACACAACAGCTATGAGTTGGCAGTCTGTTTTATGTCTCAAGGAATACAGGACTGAATTTTACCAAAAACCTACAGTGTCAATTTTGGTGAGTTTCATGAAGAGTTTCTCCCCAAGAGCTTTAGTGAATGTTTTCATACAATTCTTCACAGCTAATCTCATTGTCTATGCACCATACCTCTATGGCACCCTGCTGGTATTGTACCGGTGAAAGTGGGTACTGGAGATTAGAATCAAGGTTACAGTGGTGCTGGAAAAGCACAGCAGGTCAGGCAGCATCCGAGGAGCAGGAAAATTGATGTTTCAGGCAAAAGCACTTCTTCAGGCCTCACCAACATCCAAAGTACTGACTTCCTCTGCTAGTGCCATATTTAATTCCCAGCTTGTACCAAGTCAACCACTGTCAGCCAGAAACTGCCCTTCACAGTGCATGTAGACAGGTTAACACTGCTGCCACACAGCACCAGGGTCCCAGGTTCGATTCCAGCCTCAGGTGCCTGTCTGTGTGAAGTTTGCACATTCTCCTCGTGTCTACATGGGTTTCCTCCCATAGTACAAAGATGTGCAGCTCAGGTGAATTGGCCATGTTAAATTACCCATAGTGTTAGGTGCATTAGTCAGAGGGAAATGGGTCTGGGTGGGTTACTCTGTGGAAGGTTATTGTGGACTTGTTGGGCCGGATGGCTTGTTTCCACACTGTAGGGAATCTAATCTAGAGGGAGGATAATTAAAAATAATTGCTTCTGAGAGCTCAAAAGTGGCATGAGTAACGCTTCATTGTAAATACAAGCTCACAAATATAAATGTATTACTAATTTACAATTTCATCTGTCTGATTGACAGTTATTGTAATTGCAGCTATAAAAATCAAGCTACACAGTTTATCCATTCTTAACATCATGTAATCTTAGAACTCTATCAAGGGAGCACTATTCTTTCCTTCATGTCCAGGATAGCATAACATCGTTTTGATAAATGTGGGAACGTCACATGCTGGAAAGCTATCAAATGGTTGAAAACATTAACTTTGCTTGAACAACAAAAATAGTAAGAAAATAAAAAAAAGCAAATACAAGTATTTTTCTGATTGAAATAAACAGGAAGTGCTAGCCTTTGTACCACAGCATGTTTACAATCAATGAATATTCATTGCACCCAGCTCACATCTATTGGAATTAGGTGTCAATTAAGTTCCTGACTGGCTTGTTGCACCCAATATTGCAGTATGCTCTGCTTTATCCTACGTGGACCTTTAGCTTCAGTTTCTGTGGGTTGCTGCTAATGCTGGGTTTGCTGACCTAGATTTCCTGTTCCATTTCTGTGTTGTCGTAGCACTGAAGCCATGGCAATGATAACCCATATTGTGGCTGGATCCATTGATCAAAGTACAAATGAATCTATGTGGGGAATATCAGGGACAGATCACACCCTAGTAATTGAACATCAGTGTTTGCAGCACACATAAATGATGGTTCAGCAAAATCCACACTACGGTGGGTCATGGAGGACTGTGGAGATCAGAGTCAAGATTATAGTGGTGCTGGAAAAGCAAAGCAGGGCAGGCAGCATCCAAGGAGCAGGAGAGGCTCCTGTCCGAAATGTCGATTTTCCTGCTCCTCGGACGCTGCCTGACCTGTTGTGCTTTTCCAGCACCACTCTAATCATGGAGGACTGTGGCAGGGTTGGCTATGGAATGCTTCCACATGAACTTCTGATGTGGAGGACCTTATTCCAATGTGTGTAGCATTAGCTATGCCATGCAAATACATTAGGAGATAGTAAGTGCCACAGGATTACAGAAACCGTTGCCCCCTCGAAATCACCCAAGAAAGGCAACATTGCATAAAATGGCATATTGGTAAGTACCTGCGGTTCAATGTGAGGATATCAGTTACATGCTCCCGTGCAGCCGTTGAAACATTAGATTGACTTTGTGAATTGAGGCCTGCAGATGACCTTTTTTAAGGTCACATATGATTATGTCTGCTTCACAGGATGATTACGATCAATCTGAATTGATCAATTAAATGGTCAAGATTGCTTGTGACCAGGATTTGTATCAACACATGCACAATAATATGATTATCCATGTCTTCACCCTGTCCTGTGTGAGTCCCTTGTAATTCATGTAATTAATCCAAAACCCTTGAAGATCCTCAAATTGCACACAAGCACTTACCATATGCTGAGATAGAAAAATACACTCTGCCAACCCCAAGTGAGTTCACATCCATTTTCTATTTCCATTGCAAATTTGTGATTTGCAAGAGAATGGAAGGCAATACAGGTTGCATTTGGCAGAGGGAGTTGTAGGCTTACTTTTGTAATCAAGGACCCCTTTCTGATCTTCCACGTTCCTTCCTTTCTTGCATTCCCGGTCGACCTTATCAATATTGAGGTTCCATATTTTCCCATCCAACTCCATTCATGTCTTCATCTCCTAACCTAACCCTTGAGTCCAAGCACCACAGCTCAGCCATGCCAACCTCGTGCAGCACTGCATCCCTCTCATCAACCCCCACTCAGCAGTAATCGATATTCTTCAATGAACTGTCATGACTTTTACCCAGTGTTCTGAGCAGACTCTTGCAAAATTATCCAGCAGTAAATTGTCTGTGTCTGCTTTGACTACCTTGCAACCAAGCAGCTGAAGATGACCGAAAATTAAATTTTACTTTATTATTTTATCTTTAATGATGCAGGCCCTAACAATTGAACTCTCAAAGCAAGAGCAAAATTATTTGTTTGCAGGGCACATAGATGGCAAAATGCTTTGTCTTAGGGGCATTAAAATAATCCGGATGAACAGGGAAATTACAATTAGTAGTGTTGGTGTGGGGGAGGGAAGGTAGTTTGGCGCCGGTAGAGAGAGGATGAAGTGAATTGAGACTGTCAGTAATGTAATCTGGACAGTCTGATGGCATATTGTGAGACAATTGATGCAGTGTGTTCCTCCAGCACCTTGGCAAATACTTTCAGACTGGCCTCTGGAAACAGGCCTGTTTATTATCTTAATAAGGTTCGTGTGACCAGTGCTCGACCACAGTGACCTGGTTCCCATCCAAGACAGCCATGCACCTCTGTGAAACAGTGCAATTTCTGCCCATATAGGCAATGCCTTTGTAGCACTCTATCGCTGTCAAATTCCTGCATTTTCCTACTTTTACTCATTGTCTGAGACAGAACGTAGACAGCATTCAACATCCCCCCCCCCCCTCAAAAAAAAACAACAGCACAGCCTGAGCTGTCAAAACCAATCACCTTTATGAAGACCATTTGACTGTCAGACCACATTAAAATGGGTCACTGCCCATTGGTTCCCAACCAGAACATATACTCATTTCAATTTGACATCACATCACTAAGTAACATGGTCTTGACAGGATTGCAAATAAGTATTAGAAATGTATGAATCTTGATAAATATACATCCAATCTGATAAATTCCATTCAACCAGAAGGGACTTTTTCTTACTAACTGTTTACCAAACCCAAGTTCATCAGGTTATTCATCTTGAGACCTAAATACCAATTACAGCAACACAAAGTGCAAGTTTTAGAATGAACACTTGTTTAAAAGAACAAAAAATTACAATTAATTGTCGGCAACCAGTAAAATTTCCCAACAGAAAATTAAATTCCCCAATTTTGGGATTTCCCATTCCCACTACGATACTTTACTGAGAACATTATGCTGTTACCTTACAAAGTGAGTCTTTATTAAATTTTGGTCACAGCCTCATTATATTTGTAATTTGCAAGGCAAAGGTCATGGAAAATACATTTTTTGAATGTGGAAAGGGAAATTGAAATGCTCATAGTGCTGTCATATTAACTTTGGTGGTAGGGAGTCTAAAATTGCTTTGTATATAAATCAACCTATTGGATTATCAAATTAAATTTAGATTGTTGCAAACATTATTATAAATTCAGTGAGTAACAGCAAATCAGATATCTCATGGCTCCTTTTCCAAGCCTGTGTAAAATAGGACTTGAAGGAGACTTCCATAAGAGTATGATATACTAAAGCCTCTGTGTTGAGTCACCGATTCTGATCAGGAATATCCTTGAGGTTTTATCACATGATCTCGTACTTCACTCCACCCTGGCCAGTCAAATAGTCTTATCTCCAATTTTTTCATAACTAATAAGCTAAAGTCCTTGTTAAACATTGTTTAAAATCCCTAAATTTTTTCTCTGAGTTTGTACAGAGCAGTACATGATATCAAGTTTTACTTCCTGAAAAGTCCAGAAACTTGGCAGTCCTATCTCTGTGTTCCAAGTGGAAAACTGCAAAACATAGGCTAGATCCCACTGGGAGTACTGTGAGCAGCTGAGGTCTCCATTTTATCAAGAGAATATATAGGAACTAGAGAAAGTACAACAAATATTTATCAATATAATACCATAACTAAGAAATATATCTATCAGGAAAGGTTGAGGTTTAACTCAATAGTTGGTGCTTAAGATCATAAAAGGATTTGATAGGGTTCATGTTTGCATTTGGAAGGAGACAAGTGCTGGTCACCATAAACATAAGATAGCTATTAATAAATGCAGGGAGAAAATGAGGACTGCAGATGCTGGAGATCAGAGTCGAAGAGTGTGGTGCTGAAAAAGCACAGCCAGTCAGGCAGCATCCGAGGAGCAAGAGAGTTGGCATTTCAAGCATAAGTTCTTCATCAGGATGGAGGGGGTGGCCCAATGGGGCTGAGAGATAAATGGGAGGGCGGTGGGGCTGGGGGAAGGGGAGCTGGGAATGCGATAGGTAGATGAAGATGGGAGTGAAGGTGATAGGTTGGAGAGGAGGGTGGAACGGTTAGGTGGGAAGGAAGATGGACAGGGAGGACAGTTCAAGAGGGAGGTACTGAGTTGGAAGATTGGATCTGGGATAAGTTGGGGGGAGGGGAAATGAGGAAACTGGTGAAATCCACATTGATCTTGTATTGTCGGAGGTTCCCAAGGCAGAAGATGAGGCATTTGTCCTTCAGGCATTGGGTGGCTGAGGCGGTGGAGGAGGCCCAGGACTTGCATGTCCTTGACGGAGTGGGAGGGGGAGTTAAAAGTGTTTGGCCACAGGTTGGTGAGTTTTTTTACTGCAGATGTCCCAAAGAGTTCTCTGAAATGTTCCGCAAGTTGACGTCCCAATGTCAAGGAGACCACCTCAAGAGCAATGGATACATTAAATGACCTGTATGGAAGTATGGTAAATCTCTGTTGGATGAGGAAGGATCCTTTGTGTCCTTGGATAGAGGTGAAGGGGAAGGTGTGGGCGCAGGTTTTGCACTTCTTGCGGTGGCAGGGGAAGGTGCCAGGAGGGGAAGGTGGTTTAATGGTGGGCATGGACCTAACAAGGGAGTTGCGGAGGGAATGGTCTCTCTGGAATGCATTTAGGAGTTGGGAGGGAAATATATCCTGGTGGTGGGGTCTGTTTGCTGGTGGTGGAAATGGCAGAAAATGATGCAACGTATTCGGAGATTGGTGGGCACCGGGGAGTTCTGTCCTTGTTGCAGTTGGAGGGGTGGGGTTCAAGGGCGGAGGTGTGGGAAATGGAAGAGTTGAGCTGGCATGCATTGTCAACCACGTAGGAGGGGAATTTGCAATCTTTGAAGAAGGAGGCCATCTGGGATGTTCTATGATGGAATTGGTCCTCCTGGGAGCAGATGTGACGGAGGCGGAGGAATTGGGAATAAGGGGTAGCATTTTTACAGGAGGCATGGTGGAAGGAGGTGTAATCCAGGTAACTGTGGGAGTTGGTGGGTTTGGAGTAGATGTTGGTTGTTGGAAATGGAGATGGAGAGGTCCAGGAAGGGAAGGGAGGTGTCCGAGATGATCCAGGTGAACTTGAGGTCGGGGTGGAAGGTGTATGTGAAGTTGATGAACTGTTCAACCTGCTCGTGGGAGCACGAGGAGGCGATGATGCAGTCATCGATGTAGCGGAGGAAAAGGTGGGGAATGGTGCTTGTGTAGCTGCAGAAATACTGTTTCACGTACCCAATGTACCCAGGCATAGCTGGCTACACATTTGGTAAATGCAGTCAGAGGTCTCCCCTTTGGACCTGACAGTGATGAGAATCTGGAACTCTCTACCACATGAAGTGGTTCAGGCAAGTGGCATAGTTGTACTTAAGGGGAAGCTGAGGGGGAAAGGAATGGAGGGATATGTTGATGGGGTTACATGAAGAAGAGTGGGGGGAGCATAAAGACCAGCACAGATCAGTTCAGCGAAATAGTCTGTATCTATGCTTTAAACTCTGTAACTAAATTAAATGAAAGAACCACCTGCGTTGACTGGCATGCACTGTAACTAAAAAAAAAGTCCTTTTATAATTTAACACTTACAGTTATTGCAGAAAATTATAAGGAATATAAATCCTTTAACATGACTGTCATCCATTGGATTATTTTTCTCCCTCTGATATTCTCCTTGAAGCAAAACTTTACACACAGTCATTCCTGCCTGTGTGACTCTTTTTACATATTGTGATGTCATTACATCACTTTCTTTGATGCAAATTACAAATGTTGAGTAACCATGTCCAGGGTGGATTAGCTTTTACCCTTTCTCCATGTGTCTTTCAAATCCTTTGGGATTATGTTAATTCAGTTTTTGTGCATTCTCTCAGTACCTGGTCCTCATGTGTGCCTTGGAACCCCTGTGTATTTTAAGTTACTGCAATATCTAATGTATCACCTACTGCTTAAACCCCTGAGGCCATATGCCAACCTAAGCTTGAAGTGGATGTTATATTATTCGTAAAGAGCCATAATGAGCTAAATGTTTTATAAATATATATTCCAAAATGCCACAGTTTACTACTGTACTACAGTCACTTACTGAGTAACAATGCATCAGCGGATCAGTCCACCAGCCACATGCAGAGCTGAAATAAATAAACTCAATGAGGTTCCAGCACTTTGAATCTGAAGTGTGATCATTTCTAATTTATGAGGACCAGAAAGTATAACTGTGGGTTTATAGCATGAATGTTTCAAGTAGCAACAAAGCATAGGTTCTTATAAAAATATGATTTTATTTATTTTGTACAAGAAATTTACACATTTTCTTCCAAGTCATTGTTCAGATAGATTTGAAGTAAATCTAAGTGTCATTTCTAATAGAGTATATAACATTAGATATTATCGTGTGACATGGGGTCCAGGGTGTCCATACTCTGGCATATGAACTTTATTGAGAGTTTCCTGGAAGGTGAGAATTCAATATGGACATAAGTGTGTGTGTGTTTTAATTTTTGTCCATCTTTATCAGATTATCTCAACTTCTTGCAGATGCCCAAATTAAAATGCCAGGAAGTGACTTACTGGATGTACTATTCACAAAAGTGTGACCTGAGTGATTGTCAGGCAAGTATGCCCTCCATATTGAGTGCACATCATTGCTGATATCAATGCAGGAAGTGCTGGAATCTGTCTCACATTCTCACCACACACACGCACACGCACACACACACACATGATCTCTTAATAGAAAGCTTCACAGTGAGAGAAAGAAAACCAGAGGGTGAATTCTTTTGTGACAATCTGTCTTGTGTGGTGTGCGCAGAGAAGGAAGGTGCTAGGAAAATCAACAGCACAGGTTGTTGGCAGAAATCAGCCAAGGCACCACTTTATGGGAGAGAAGGAATAAGGACTCAGAATCTGTCCTGAGGGGTATCCAGTAACACATGTTTGAAAATGTATAACTCTTAATAGATATTAAAAGAAGAGAGAACACCTGAGGAAAAATGTTCACATCCAAAAGAAAATGAGCAGACAGTTTAGTAAAGTGGGCCAAAATTTGGTATCTCTTTGTGGTGGTATATAGGATAAAAGGGACAAAGTTCTATTCATTTGTGTTACTTATATTTTGCTACTGATATGCATGAACTCTGGAACTTTCTAAACTAGCTTCTAATAAAAGCCTTTTGGCAGGATTTTAATAAATGCTAAAGCTGTTCCCAATGTGGAAGTGTTGCTGTATCTCTCCGAGTGTAACTGCAGCCCATTGTTTCTAACAGAGCTGTCAGCACTAACTCAGACATCACTGCAGCTAACCTCTGCTGCAAAGGTCAAAATGTGCACTTCTCCAGTCCACTCAGGATGTCACTCTGAGCTTATTGAGTGTCAACAGAGTCATCAGGAGTCACTGGTATTTTTAATCCTTGTCAGAGCCACTGAAGTGAAACAGTTCTGCTCTGACCTGATAAATGGTTCATTTTTCAGCCTGGCAGGGACTCTACAATATATGCATTTAAAAATAAGCAGTTTTTAAAAGTGTCATCCAAGTTCCAATAGATAATTGCAGATATTATGCAAGTGGAATACAGTCAATACTATTTAATCAGGACTTGGTTGCAGATATTATTTTTGGAAGCACCCAGTGGATTCCAATATATTGAAATAAGATATATGGGCTGAATAAGGGAAGGAGATGGACTAGTGGTATTATTGCTGGACTGTTAATCCAGAGACCCAGTTCTGGATTAAATTCTGAGGACCTCAGTTTGAATCCTGCCATTGCAGATTGTGGAATGTCAATTCATAAAAATCGGAAATTGAGAGTCTAATGATAATCATGAATTCATTTTTGGAAAAACTCATCTGGTTCACTAATGTCCTTTAGGGAAGGAAACTTCTGTCCTTACCTGGTCTGGCCTACGTGGGACTCCAGACTCTCAGCAATGTATTGACTCTTAACTGCCCTCTGGGCAATTAGAGACGGGCATTAAATGTTGACCTAGCCAGCGACACCCACATCCTGTGATTGAATAAAAACAAAAATTATGCTGAATTACACAGTGGCCTTTTAAAGATGGCGCAGACACCAGGGATATCAGCCTTTTTTGCAGATATCAGGTGAGTTGTACTGGGAATGATGTGTGTACGATGGGATTAGAAGAGAGGACCACCATGGAGGGAGGGTAGGAAAGTGGTTTTGTCATTTAGAGCAAGAGATCTCACTAGGCCTTGCAATGAGAAACCTTCTATGAAACTCAACAAAACTGGCACTTATCAAAAAAGTAACGTTTCCAGCTGGATTTTACTTCTGATTTTTACACTGAGCCTAGTTCATTCACAGCTTGGAGATCGATTGCATTTTTACGCTGCTAAAGCTAGCTATTTTATCCTGACAATATTGTGTCCATAATGTGGAATTGGAGGGTAGACGTTTTGTTGTGGCTTCAGCAGGATGCAGCATGATCCTATGTGTGAAGCAGTGACATGTCTCTTACTCCTGACATTGAGGGAGATTCATAATAGTAAATATAAAACAATGAAAATAATTCCAAACTAGCTGTACATGATATCTTCTTGTTTCTCTGTTATCATAGGTTCCTCAAATAAGTCTACCAAGGTTAATGGGGTGAGGTTACAGCACTAAAACATGTAACCTGTTGTAAGGCTATTTTTAAGGGAGGTCACCTATGTAACAAACTGTTGGATTTGGCCCAGATTTTCAACTGCATCACATCAAAAAGTCTTCGTTAGGTAAATCGAGCAAAAACACTATTTGTTGATTGAATCAGGAAGAAGCTCAAAAAACATAGTGCACCAGTATTGTTCAAAATCATTCCTGTCATAACTCAGAGGCAAAACTTGTTTTAAAAGGACAGAATGTTGCTGCTCTGATGAAGAGCTTATGCCTGAAATGTCAACTCTCCTGTTCCTCGGATGTTGCCTGACCTGATATGTTTTTCCAGCGCCACACTTTTCTGCTCTTATTGAAATCCTTGTTAGTGTCATTTGTTCATGTAGTGGAACTGGCTACAAACGAAACTAAAGTCACTGGAAAGAACTGATGGTTGATTGGGAAGACCTGTTTTCAACACATTTTGGCAAGTTTACTTTGGGCTCTTGCCAGCTACATGGGATCCTGCAGCTTGCTGAGGCCTCCGGCAATGAGATTGGTAAGATTAAGGCAGTTTATAAACCTGATTTTCTTGCATTTTTCTCCTGTTCCTTCTTGCTGGGACACAACTCAACAAGTGCCCACAGCCTTTCAGTACCTCGCCCCAAGTGACTAATGATTATGACCTGGGCAATGAGTGTCAACAGAATCTGTTTCAATCCTCACCCAACATACCGATATGCATAAATAAAAGGAAAATATGATGGAAACTATAAATATGAAACAAAAAGATGAACGGCTGAAAACAACACAACAGATCCAGTGGCAGAGAACAGAGGGTGGAATTTTATAGAGGCCTGATGATGTGGGCTACGATGAGATTTGGACCCAGTCTTGACATCAGAAGCTACTCGTTGCATCTTTTATGCATTTGCTGAACAGTGAAGCGAGTCTCATGAGGTAGCAGTGAATTGCCAATTAAGGGGGATTAGAGATTGCTAAAGACCTTATCGATACAGTAACTCACCTCATCAATATTCAGCTTCCTATCTTACCAAACACGTCAAACAAAATAGACATGGACAATTCTGAAAGTCAGAATGATTTCAGCTTGCTCCTGGCTGCAATCTGCCTCCATGTTGTTCAGCAACGAATAGCATCGCAAGGCAAGCTCCATGGCTGACATCACCGACTTTGCCATCTGACGTTTGCCAAACCCTCAGGACCTACTTTGCACCTGCATGATCCACCTGTGACCAATAAAAAAGCACAGACTTGCATTGTAGGGTGCACTGCAAATAGCACTGAAAGGATGTTGCAAGGACATATTTCAAGCATGGACAGGAACCCAGCTCACGCTTTGGACCATGCTGTACTTTGGGGCTGCTCATTTGCATTTTTTAGTACTCACTCACCTGGATGCTGGCTGCCTTGCCCAGCCAATCAATGCAGTTTCACAACCAAGCAGCTTCAATGGAGTATACATCTTAGTGTGCTGTGTCAACCTCTCACTTGCACCATGTGCCAGATCTTACGCAGCAAATACACTGTATCTGTAGCAAATAGGCAGCCATGACTGAAAGTCTTAAGGGAATCAGAGATCAGAGTATTTAATGATGTAAGTTTGGTAAGATATGGTGTGAAGGCTTGCAAGTCTCTTCCCTCCAAAAAACTCGATGCAACTCATATGTAACCAAAAAAAATCAGTTCCAGAATTAGCATTCTTAATCAAATATGACTCTTCATCAGAACTGAAATAGAACAGAAATGAGATGGATTAGATGTGTTAGGAGGAAGAACAAAAGGAAATAATGGTGTAAGATAAAAGTGGGAGAGATAAAATGACAAAGGTATCATGGAACAAAGACAAGTGAAGTGGTAATTGTAAAAAGATTCTGGATTAGTGGTGCTGGAAGAGCACAGCAATTCAGGCAGCGTCCGAGGACAGGCAAAATCGACGTTTCGGGCAAAAGCCCTTCATCAGGAATATGGAAGCTGTTGAAATCCACATTGATGCCCTGGGGTTGGAGTGTTCCGAGGCGGAAGATGAGGCGTTCTTCCTCCAGGCGTCTGGTGGTGAGGGAGCGGCGGTGGAGGAGGCCCAGCATCTCCATATCCTCGGCAGAGTGGGAGGGGGGGTTGAAGTGTTGAGCCACTGGGCGATTTGGTTGATTGATGCGGGTGTCTCTGAGATGTTCCCTAAAGCGCTCTGCTAGGAGGTGTCCAGTCTCCCCAATGTAGAGGAGACCGCATCGGGAGCAACGGATACAATAAATGATATTGGTGGATGTGCAGGTAAAACTTTGATGGTTGTGGAAGGCTCCTTTAGGGCCTTGGATAGGGGTGAGGGAGGAGGTGTGGGCGCAGGTTTTACAGTTCCTGCGGTGGCAGGGGAAAGTGCCAGGATGGGAGGGTGGGTCGTAGGGGGCGTGGACCTGACCAGGTAGTCACGGAGGGAACGGTCTTTGCGGAAGGCGGAGAGGGGTGGGGAGGGAAATATATCCCTGGTGGTGGGGTCTGTTTGGAGGTGGCGGAAATGTCGGCGGATGATTTGGTTTTGTAGCATAGTGGTTTGTCACTAGGCAAGTAATCCAGGGACCCAAGTAATGATTTCAATTAGCTCAGTTGGCTGGATGGCTGGTTTGCAATGCAGAGTGATGCGAACATGACTGGCTGAGATTACCGTGAATGTCCTGCCTTCTAAATATCACGTCTTGCCTGAGGCATGGGGACCCTCAGATTAAACTCACCACCAGTCTTCCCGCTCTAATGAGGGAACAGTCCTATGGTCCTCTGGGGCTAGGGTAACTTTAACCAGTGGGACAATACAATGGCTTTAAGAGGTTATTTTGACCTCGTTTTTTTTTTAAAAGACAAGTTTTAAGACGGCAGTGATGAGCTGTCTATTTGGACAGCCAATAAAGTAAACAGATTATGAGGCCTTGGAGTTTGTTTTTAATGTTGGGATAATAGAAGCAGCCTGAATGGGTGTGGTCAAGTTCTCACAGAACCAGGATTTTTAATTTCTTAGTTTTTCAGCACTATTGCTGGGTCTGTTGCTGTAGTACATCTCTCCCTGCTACACTCGCTCAGAGTTCTCTTGACGTCTTTCCTCCTGGACTACTGGAGTTGCACATGAGACAATCTGTTTTTTGAATTTGTCTTTTGCCAAGGGTGTCTTTATGGAATGTTACTATTTTCAAACAGTTACTGTTTAGTAGTTAACTAATCGATTATTCTGTTAAGTTTTCCAATAGAGTTGCAACTAAGCCAATTCTGTTCTTTATTCTTTTTTTTGTTGTTTAGAATGTATGAATAAAGTGTGTTTTGCTTAAATTCAGGTAGTTTGAATTGCATATGGAATGCAGTATCTTACATTTACCTTTAAAATAAGAAAAAGCTAGGATTGAAACTATCTTCTTAATATATTTTGAGGGGGTCTGCTGTAGTCCATAACACCACCATGGAGACAAATCCAGAGATGAATGCCAGAGTGGAAAAAACAAGTTTCAAACAGGGTGCAAAACAGAGTCCAGCAGGCTGTAAAGTTCTAATTTGAAAATGGGGTACAGTTCTTGAGCTTGTGTTGAATGTCACTGGAATAGTACAGGTCGACAACAGAAATGTGAGTGTATGAGCAAGATGATGAAATAAAAAGACTGGAAGCTCAGAATCATGCTTGAGCACTAGATGCAGGTGTTTTGCAAATTGGTCATCCAGCTGGAATTTTTTTCTCCCCAAAGTAGTGGATTACAAAATGGTGAGCAGTGAATAATAAATTGAAAGAAGCATGAGTAAATTGTTGCTTCTCCTGGAAGGAGTGCTTGGGACCTTGTACAATGGGATATGCAACAGCAAGATCACTGTGTCAATTCTTCACTAGCTGAGGGGAGCAATCCAGTTACTCCTTCGATTCTAACAACTAATGGAGAATGGAACTGAAATCAAACCTGGGGACCTTCTAGTTAGCATGGTAAAGTCAATCATTGTTCTGTTTATAATACAAGTTCAATTTTCAAATTGTCTGTCATTAATCCATCTCATTGATATAGGGCAGGTCTCTAAACCAGTAGGCTAAAGGAAAGCCCATGGTTGAATATTCCTGTTCACTTGCCAACTCCATTCCTCCATGAAACCTTTCTGCTCTGCCTAGCTGTGCTTCAGGCTCTCTACAATCAAACAGAAAGAAATGTTGTAACTAAAGACTACATGATTACATTTTTAAAAAATGCCTTTAATTTTTATTTCATATTTCACTTGTTAGTGCACAGGGATTAACACAATCAATTTGACAAAGACTGCTGAGGGTGAGTCAGGTTAACGCAACATAAATTTGCAGTCTTACTGGAACATGTGTTTGATTTCCATGGTGATCTTAAAAAAGCGTGAGCCTGATTTCTGTAGTAGCCCAGTGGGTTGTGAGTTTTAGATAGTTTTGCATTTAGGTGATCCAAATCTGAATCAAGAATAAATCCTGATAGCATCACAAACTTCAGCACATTCTCTAGTATTGGATCATGTTTACAAACAACTCAAGCATTACTTTTGTCATGTTTGCAATAGTACCTGAACTCTTTGATTGAGTTACAGATTTGGCACTGCTTTCTAGTTATTCATTTTCCTATGTGCAATTGAAACGGCTTGGTTACTTATAATTTCTATTGCTTTTGTTGACAGAATGCTTTGAATTGTAAAATTGTGTTGGGCATTAACTCCACTTGGATTAAATATTCTAGATGGGAAGGATAATAATGTACTTGCTCTAAGACCATAAAACATAGACCATTCAGCCCATCGAGTTTGCTGTGCCCCATTTAATCATGGCTAATAAGTTTCTCAACCCCATTCTCCCACTTTCTCCCCATAATCTTTAATCCCCTTTACCATCAAGAATGTATCTATCTCTGTCTTAACTACACTTAATGACCTGGCCTCCACATCCTTCTGTGACAGTGAATTCCATAAATTCACCACTCTCTGGCTGAAGACGTTTCTCCTTATCCCTGTTCTCAAAGGTCTTCTCTTTACTCTGAGGACCCCTTGGATTCTAATCTCTCCTAACAATGGAAACTTTTTTTTTACTCATTCACAGGATGAGGGCATCACTGGATAACCAGCATGTTTTGCCCACCCCAGCTGGCATTTGAGAGTCAACCACATTGCTGTGGGTCTGGAGTTACATGTAGGCCAGACCAAGTAAGGACAGCAGTTTCCTTCCTTAAAGGACATTAGTGAACCAGATAGGTTTTTCTAACAATCAACAATGGTCATCGCAGACTCTTGATTCCAGATGTTTATTAAATTCAAATTCCACCATCTGCCGTGGCAGGATTCAAACCCAGGTCCCCAGAACATCACCTGGGTTTCTGGGTTAAGAGTCCAGCAATAATACGGCTAGGCCATTGTCTCCCTATCTTCCTAACATCCACTCTGTCCAGGCCATTCAATATTATGTAAGTTTTATCCTTCTAACCTCCATCGAATATAGATCTAGAGTCCTCAAACATTCCCAGTATGTTAAACTGTTCATTTCTGGCACCATTCTCCTGAATCTCCTCTCTGATATGCTCCAGGGCCTGTACGTCCTTTCTGAGATATGGGGCCCAAACCTGCACACAATACTCTAAATGTGGTCTGACCAGAACATTCTAGAGCCTTAGAAGTACATCTCTGCTTATATATTCAAGTCCTCTCAAAATAAATGCCGTCATTGCATTTGTCTTCCTACCTACCTGCAAATTTACCTTGAGAGAATCCTGGACTAGAACTCCAAAATCTCTTTGTACTTCAACTTCTGAATTTTCTTCCCATTTAGAAAATAGTCCATGCCTCAATTCTTCCTACCAAAGTGCATGACCTCACACTTTCCCACATTGTATTCCATCTGCCACTTCTCTGCCCAGTCCCAACCTGTCCAAATCCTTCTGCAGCCTCCCCTCCTCCTCAAAGATACCTGTCCCTCTACCTAATCTAATCTAATCTATCTTTGTATCATCTGCAAATTTAGCCAGAATGCCCTCAGATCCTTCATCTAGATCATTAATGTATAAAGTGAAAAGTTATGGTCCCAAACACTGAGCCTTGTGGAACACCATTTGTCACCGGCTGCCATCCTGAGAAGGACCCTTTTAGCCCACTCTCTGCTTTCTGCCAGACAGTCAGGCTTCTGTCCATGCTAGCACCTTGCCTCTAACACCATGGGCTCTTGTCTTACTCAATGGTTTCCTGTGTGCCACTTTATTAAAGGCCTTCTTGAAGTCCAGGTAGATGACATCCACTGGGTTCTAACCTGCTCATTACTTCCTCAAAGAATTCTATCAGATTTGTCAGGCATGACCTACCCTTGATGAAACTATGCTGACACTGCTCTACTTTAACATACACTTCCAAGTATTCAGAAATCTCCTCCTTCACAATAGATTCCAGGAACCTTACCATGACTGAGGTTAGGCTAATTGGTCTATTGTTTTCCATCTTCTGCCTTACACCCTTTTTAAACAGGGATGTTACATTAGGGATTTTCCAGTCCTCTGAGCCCTCCCTGATTATAGTGATTCCTGAAAGATGACCACTAACGCCTCCACCATCTCTTCAGCTCTGGTGTGTATTCCATCTGGTCTAGGTGATTTATCCACCTTCAGACCATTCAGTTTTTCTAACGCATTCTCCTTGCTGATGGCCAGCATACTCAGCTCTGCCTGCTCACTCTCTTGAATTTTTGGAAAATTACTCATGTCTTCCAATGTGAAGACTGATGCGAAGTAATTATTCAGTTCCTCGGTCATTTCCTTGTTCCCCACTACTATCTCGCCTGCATCATTTTCCAGTGGCCCTTTGTCCACTTTTGCCTGTCTTTTGCCTTTTATACATCTAAAGAAACTTTTACACCATCCTTTATATTACTGACTAGTTTACTCACTTCTCCCTCCTATTCATTTTTTTGCAGTAATAATGCACCTGTTTATAATTGGACCGAGTGGGAGAGATTTACCTGTGTAGCTCAGCCATGGAGACGTGCATTGATCCTCCATGGGAAGTCAACACATGAGCCTCTATCTTCATGGCCCATGCACCATTTTCAATTAACTAATTAAAATAACAATGACAAAACAGATAGGACTGGCCTACCTGCTCCATCTCTGGGATGATACCCCAGAGTCAGTTCATGCTGGCAGGCCAGGGCTATCCAGTGTCTCCCCTTAATGACATTAGGCAGCATAGAGGCAGTTGAAAGGTTGACTGAAGCGGTGCAGAAAGAGAACTGGATATCATTAGTTAAAACCTGACTCCCTGCTGCTGATGATGTCATCTCATACATAGAAAATTGGTGATAACATCTGTTTTCTCCAAAAAAAGAGTTCTCTTTCATTTTGAATCTTGAATGGTCCAGCTGCTTTTAGCTGAGGAGAGCTAAGCAAGATCATTCTTGATCTAGTCAAGCCAGGCTAAGATTGTGATGACTGAGTCAAATGTGAATATTTGTGTTTGTGTTGTATTGATTTAAGGGAACAAAGATGGATACTATATTGCAGGAGCAATATGTGCAATATGCAGGCAAGTTCTTAAAGATAAAGTTGACATCAAAATTGTTAGAACATATAGAGGCAAGGAATGTGGAGTGAACAACAGAGGAAATCTATTTTCCCTTGTGAAAGTTGTGGAATTGCAGGAAAATCAGGGACCTGAATGGTAAAGGGGATGAAGAAATGGTCAGAGAATACTTGTTGAGGTAAAGTCACTGTAGTGCCAGGGAATCATCAGGTTCCTCTCTCAGTAGAGATGTCTAGCGGTGGTTTCACGCAAGAGTTACCATGCCTCAGGCAAGGTCAAGAAGGCAGGACCTTCATAGTCACCTCGACCATTGAACCTATGCTGTCTTTGTCACTCTGCACCACAAAGCAGCATTCAGCCAACTAAGCTAACCGACCCATCCATGGATGTAGAAATAGTGCAATGAATAACAAAGATAATATAGGGGATTTTACTTGAAGGCTTAGAATTAAATGTGAACTGATGTACTCTGTTTGGGTCAGTACCTTTCTGAATAATACATTTACCCAAGAAAACATTTGCGAAAATGAAGTGAAATCATTTTTATCACATATCTACTTACACCATATTTGTGTCATTTTATTACAATACTGCCTCAGAGACTTTAGAGTACTTTGATTTCTGCCTTTTACTATCTCAATGCCATTTTCTTAAACTTCATGTGCCCCTCAGCCAGGGTGGACCCCCTTCCCTTTTGCTCTTCTTAAGATCATAGGACAATCAGCAAAACTAATCCCTTTGTTTCTGGTTTGTCTTTTAGAGAGGCAGAACCTTTGTTGTGACCTCTCCTTTGCTCATGTAGAGTCACAGAATCATACAACACAGAAATAGACCCTTTGGTCCAACCAGTCCACGCCGAACATAATCCCAAACTAAACTAGTCCCACCTGCCTGTTCCTAGCCTATACCCCTCCAATCATTTCCTATTCATGTTTCCATCCAAATGTCTTTTAAATGTTGTAATTGTAACTGCATCCACCACTTCCTCAGGAAGTTCATTCCATAAGCCAACCATCCTCTGTGTGAAAAAAATTGCCTCATGTCTTTTTTAAATCTCTCTCCTCTCACCTTAAAAATGTGCCCCCAGACTTGAAATTTCCCATCTTAGGGTAAAGACAACTGCCATCAACTCTTCCTATACCTTTCATTATTTTCTAAACTTCTATCAGGTCACCTCTTACACTCCAGTGAAAAATACCTAAAACGAGAATAAACATTCAATGTGCCCAAAGTGTTTTTTGGCAAATGAATGCCACACACAGATTTAAATATCTATAGTGACAGTCATGATATGGAGGTGCCGGTGTTGGACTGGGGTTGACAAAGTTAAAAATCACATAACACCAGGTCATAGTCCAACAGGTTTATTTGGAAGTGACAGTAGCTAACACGTCTGATGGTTTATCAGCATATTTATATAGCACATAAAATCTGCACATTAATTTGTGATTGTAAGCTTGTAAGAGAGAGGCAAATACATTCTCCAAGTTTGTTCTTAGTCACATATGTGGGCGTATTACTTGTGGAGTGTCAGTGGAGAGTCATGTAACAGAAAGTGAGGACTGCAGATGCTGGAGATCAGAGCTGAAAAATGAGTTGCTGCAAAAGCGCAGCAGGTCAGGCAGCATCAAAGCAGTAGGAGAATCGATGTTTCGGGCATAAGCCCTTCTTCAATGGAGTGTCATGGAGTATCAGATGCCCTGTATGCAATGTCACATGTCATGATCTTCTCAAGACTTAGGAACATATGATACTGATTCCTCCAGAGCAAACAAGATTCAAAGTTTGATTTCTAGTCTGTGCTTAGCCAGCAGTCAAGCTGTTAAAATTCACTTTGTTGTTCCTGAGTCAGACAAAAATTTCAACCAAAAATACAACATTATATTGTAACTCTGTCTTTCCTGGAAGATCAGGACAAGAACAGACTTGATGCAATTTGTAATAGCCTGCAGTGAAATAGTCTGATACTTATTGTTCAGGCTCACACTTCAAGAATAATAACTTAGGCCTGGAATACTGTCAACATCCTTGGAAAATAATCATGACATGAACTAGTCACTTCAGACAAAGTAAGAATGGGTAATAGAAAGTGATGAATGATGAATAATTGATTCCTTCTCCCCACCCCAAAATGTTGGTCTGAACAAATATAAGCTATATTCCAACATCAGAATGAATGTAAGTTCAATATAAGTTTAATTCAGTTTTTCCATTAAGTGAGAGGTTGGTCATGGTAGTACAGAAAATGATTGATGTTAGTGGCCTGTGTGTCATCTTATAAATAATTGCTGAAAAATGTGTTGCTGGAAAAGCGCAGCAGGTCAGGCAGTATCAAAGGAGCAGGAGAATCGACGTTTCTGGCATAAGCCAGGTAGGGAGGAGGGACTTTTATCTTAGCCTGCTTTGCACACCCTCCTCATTCCTGAAGAAGGGCTTATGCCCGAAACGTCGATTCTCCTGCTCCTTGGATGCTGCCTAACCTGCTGCGCTTTTCCAGCAACACATTTTTCAGCTCTGATCTCTAGCATCTGCAGTCCTCACTTTCTCTTTTTTCTTATAAATAATTGCCAAGACAGAAGTAATGAGATTCCACTATACCCGAAACAGAGCAGTACTGTCAGAGGCTTTAAAGCAAGTCACTTGGTGTGTTACATGCTTGATGGGAAGAATAGAGGAAAAAACTAGTAATATATGTTGCTAATTAAACTAGAAAACAAAAACTCCCAACCAGTTGTGACATATTATTTTCACAATCCAAGATTCTGAACAAATTCTAAGTATTTTTATGATCTCAAATATATTGTGATTCAAGAAAATGTCAACTCTTGCCCAAGAATAATGCATAGTACCTAAAAGGAACATGCTTTGTGCTACGTAATTACTATTCATCAACTTCTAATCATTCCCAGCAGTTTCATGTCTCTTTCACCCCACTCCTGTGTGTTGATATCTGTCTTATCTTGTAAGCTCTCCAATAATGCTTGTTCTAGAGAAGAGTAAGATAGGATGAGATGCAGAATATTCAGAGGGTCCAAACTGATACAGTCTGCCCCCCAGGGTCAAGTGCTCCTGAAGGGTCCTGATAAAGGAAGAGGTGCCAGCACAGCACTATGATAAATTAAACCTCTTCCCAATCTGGACTTCACTCCCTGGAAGCAGTTGGATACTTATTTGAACATTGACAACTATCACATTGAAGGGAAAGTTACAAATGGGGTGGTAATCAGTTCTAAGGGTTATGTTAAAGGAGAAGTTAAACAAACTAGGTTACTATTTCCTGGATAAAATTCGAAAGAACTGTGGATGCTGTAAATCAGAAACAAAAACAGAAATTACTGAAAAGTTAACATTTCAGATCAAGTGACCTTTCCTCAGAATACCTTTCCACAGTTCTGAGGAAAGGTCGCTGAACCCAAACACTAACTCTGATTTCTTTCCACAGATGCTGCCAGATCTGCTGAGCTTTTCCAGCAATTTCTGTTTTTGTTAGCATTTCCTGAAATATAGCAGTTTAAACATTGTACTTGATTGAAGGGAAACAGACATGGTAGATAGGGAGAATTATTTTCTGCCAGTTAGGGAGTTGTGATTTAAGGGACTTCATCCAAAAAAAGTTAGGATTGAAATCAGAAATGTTGCTAATACATTGAGATGGTAGAGTTTGGAACTTTCTTTCACACATAGCAACTCATGCTAAATCAGTCGCTAATATTAAAAGTTTGATTGTAATTTTTTTTGTTAGCTGTATGTATGAAGATATTTGAGGCAGAGAGATAATTGCAAAAAAACTAAAAATAAGTGGTGCTGGAAACAAACAATGTATCATATTATTCCAATTATTTGGTTTGTCTTCAGCATCACCTTCCTTTTAATTTTTTGTAATAGCCTTATTGCCTCATTTATTCAGATTACAGGTCATCCCTTCATTTGTTATGTAGCTGTTGACACTTTACCCACACCATCTGACACTTTTGATCACCTGCAGAGATTTATTATTCAACACTCCACTCACACCATTTGTATGATCTTTTGATTTCTTTGCCCTTGGTTTCTCTGCCTATAAATTCTGTGATGTGGAGGTGCTGGTGTTGGACTGGGATGGACAAAGTTAAAAATCACACAACACCAGGTTATAGTCCAACTGGTTTATTTGGAAGTACTAGCTTTCAGAGCGCTGCTCTTCATCAGGTAATTAGTGGGGCAGAATCATAAAGACACTGAATTTATAGCAAAAATATCACAGTGTCACAATATGTTGAACAAACCTAGATTGCTGTTAAGTCTTTCATCTTTTACATTGGGTTGTAGGTTCCGGTTCATTAAATTGTAAATCCCAGAACTTTTTTTAAGTTACATTCTTGAGATAACTTAAGGTTTTATAAAAAAAAGTGACGTCTCAGCTCAGACAATGTATTAAAAGTGTGAGGTTAGAGTCTGTTTGTATCCCAATCTTGAGTCAGACTGGCTCTGTTTCCAAAGTAAGATTTTATAAAATGTTATATGGCTTGACTGCCTGCAGGTTGTGTGTTTTTTGAGCAACAATAGAATGTATCTGCAAATACAATTCTGCAAATGCAAATTCACTCCTGGTGTTGTGTGATTTTTAACTTTGGATCTGTGAGCTTCTCTATCAATTCACCTAATGAAGGGGCTACGCTCCAAAAGCTTGTGATTTCAAATAAAACCGCTGGACTGTAACCTAATCTTATGTGACTTCTGACTTTGTTCACCCAAGTCCAACACCTCCACATCGTATTTTATACTGACAGTGCCCAAAACAGTGTAGGAGACCTTTGTGTGTTTTCATATGCCATCTAGTGGCTAGGTGGAGAGCCCCAGCTGAAGGGCCCCATTAGCACATGGCTAGGATTTGGTTTGTAGCTTGCATTTTCTCTCAGTTCAGGTTGGTGCTTGGCATGGGCAGGATCACAGGAATGAACTTATCAAGACCAATCAATATAAACCAGTATGAGACTGTCTCATTTGATTCACAAATCTTTTTAAAAGTATGCAACCATACTATCTAACCAAATTACATCCCTGTCATCTCAAACACGTAGCTACTTGCGTATCGGAGTTAATTATGTCACGGGAAACTATTTTTTAAGGTCAGAGAGACAAAATTTTTTTGGTTGATATTCCCAAATAAGGTTTGGAAAGTTTAAGTCTGATATGA
Organism: Chiloscyllium plagiosum; assembly: GCF_004010195.1. Classification (NCBI taxonomy): domain Eukaryota; kingdom Metazoa; phylum Chordata; class Chondrichthyes; order Orectolobiformes; family Hemiscylliidae; genus Chiloscyllium; species Chiloscyllium plagiosum. The sequence continues at coordinate 101,625,770 of NC_057717.1, read as the reverse complement.
CTTGTTATTTCTGGCATTGAAAGTAATAGTACATAAATATCCAGAGTACGAGATGAGGATGTTGGTCATTCCTGTGTGCAATGTGTAATGGGAACAACTGTAATGGGAACTACTAGTAAGTACCACACACTGTGTCTGCCTGGGGCCGTGTTGCAGAGAAATTAAAAGTCCAAAGTGAAATGAAGATATTAAGTAAAATGTTAACAGTGTTTGAAGGGGCAGCACTGCTTTTCTCATTAAGTACTTTTTTTTCCCACTGAATAACAACAACTGTTTATGGTACTGTATTGCTGACCAAAGAAACATTTTATTGAAGCTTTTTGCCTTGCACTCATTAATTGGCATTCTTGTGAGTTCAATGTAAAGGGAACTGCATTTGTATGCAATAAGAGAAAGGTATGCTGTTTTCTTGGAAGTGGAATTTAATTGTTAGAGGTGTTGCCAAGGAAATTGTACCATTTAGATGATGACTAATAGCTAATTGGCCAACAGGCCCTTCTCTGGTTCATTCCTTAGGGCAATGCCTTGACCAATCATGGTCCACCTGCCTCGTTTAAATTTAAACAAAGCTTGGCAGATCAGTCATCTGCTAGCTGGTACATTTTCCATGGCAATGCTTCTACTAATCTGAGTCCACTTGCCAATCAATCAGTATGCTCTTCGCATACTGTAATAAAAATATTATTTCCATCGGTATTCTTGCAAATTGGCCTGAAGAGTGCATGACCAAAAGGTTAAATTACATTTTTTTCAGCAAGTTCTACAATGCCAAAAGATCAGCCTTTGTTGCATAAAAGATAATTTGCATCAAATGCATGACAGTTCATTAATGTGTAAAATGAGTTCCCATGTTGGTGGAGACTCTTCTTCATTCCTGAACTGTTCACTATTTTACAACATCTTTACAGACACTGACTGCATGTGCTGTATTTCCAAAGTGTTCTGCTTTCATCTCATTATCCTTCTTCACCAATTTTTCTTCTTATCTTCACCAAAAGAATGGACGTACATGTACAATAGTTCATTGCACAAGCGCCTCATGAGGCACAGGTAAGGTCTGGTGTAGCATTCAAGATAATGCTGCTCAGTACTGCTCCAATAATGTGATGTAGTATAGAGAAACTGTAAGCTTTATATCTGGCTTTCTAAACAGATGGCATTTCTCAAACATTGCTCCTTCATTGTTTCCCAGAGCATGGATCTATTTTTGAAGTAATTTACTAAAAAGATCGTTTCTGAATTATTTTTGATTTCTTCCCAACTTCCCTAACCATTCTTAAAGATATGTCTCTTTGTTACAGTACAGGCAAGATCCTGTATTCTAACTGTCCATTCTTAACATGTCGACCTTGTCATGGGAAATCTCTATGTTAAGATCATTATCACCTTGTCCAATGCCATTGTCATTCAATGTGCTTACATGCAGAATTTACTGCAAGGGTTACTAGATGATCATCAAGAGTGGGAATTCTGACTGATCTTTAATCTTTCCTTCTGTAACTCAGGATATTGAGGCAAAATGTGGTGAGCCCTTTCCCCCTATCCATTGGCATAGCTACGACCAATTGATTCTTGAGAGACTGGGAATTGAGTCTGGGAGGTTTTGATTTGCGATGTTATTTAAAAAAAATCATTCAAGGGATTGGGCATTACTGGCTGGACTGGCATTTATTGCCCATCCCTGGTTACACTTGAGTAATGAACTACTTACTTGAACCACTGCAGTCCATTTGATGCAGATAGACTCAGATTGCTACATTAGACAAGTATGACTCCAGGGAATTGTAAGTGTTATTTGGAAAAATAATTTAGTTCAGACTCCTCTAAAAGGGCTGAGTGTCCTAGCCAGAGTCTCCACTGGACAGAACAGACTTTAGGTGCAATATGTCTAATTCCAGCTGATCAGGAATTTAAGTGGGAACTTAGAGGGGAGTATTCCAGTTTGACACTGAGATGCCTTTCAATAGGGTTATTGAGAAGGAGACTACTTCCTACTTTTAAATGAATAAAAATAAAGCGATCCAAGGTGTAGAGATAACTGGTGGGCATTGATGTATGGAAAGCACATGACTTTGATGTAAGCACTTTGGCAGTCATGCTTACAGAGTTGGTCGGAGTTGTTGCACATTGCAGTTTTTGATCTCTCTCCCCTCATTTTGTGTACAATTGATTAACATAATTTTAAAAGAAAATGGTGCTCAAGAGCAATAGGCTATGCTGTAATTTTCAGTCAGCTTTTGACCTTTTCCTTAATAACTTGATTCTCAAGTTCAAAATCCAAGGGGCCTGACATTGGAATGCAGTTCCAGGTCACAGTCTGGTCAGATCACCTCTCAGACTCTGTTGTAATGTCATTTAATCACAGCTGAGTGCAAGAAATAATCCATCCCAAATGAAAATCTCAGTAAACTCATACTCATGCCTTAACGTGTGACCTCTGGCATTTGATACTCAGGGGGACTTGAAATATGTGCAATTTTCTGAATAGTGTTATTAACTATCCAAGGGAGTTCTCTGTTGTTGTTGAGATTCAAAGAGGCATTTCTAGCATTAGTAACATTAGAGCATTGATGGGTGTGCAATTGCTAATTCAGAACAACTTGAATAACCGCTATCTCTATTTGCCAGCCACAGCTTTTTATATTTACTGTACATTGATCATTACATGACACTCTTCTATTGTCAAAGATTCTGTGTGGTTACATAAATTTTGTCCAAACATCCCCTTTTCCGACTCACCTCCAAGATGTGCCTAACAAAATGTCATCAGGTAATTTTATTGAGGACTGCCCTGGCAAGATAAAGAAAGTCTAGCCTTGGGAAGATAGAGATATAACATTATTTAAAAAGGAGGACTGCAGCTTCTTTAAAAAGTTTTAATAATTGGCCATCTCATGAGTGCACATCACATGCCGTCTCTTCATCTGACCCACATCCGAAGATGGTTATTGGGAGTTGTTTTGGGGGTCAGGCGCCCCATTTATAATCCTTAACTGTATGTACCTTCCACTACCTGTTCCACTAGCCATGGGGAGCTCAAATGATTCTCTGAGAGTTTGTTTGAGCTAGAGACACTCTCATATACATTCCCACACAGACTGCAATTACACTTCCTGTACTACTGACTCCCAACTTTGAGCCGATTGAAATGAAGCTGTGCTTTTTGCTTTCATCATCTTCCACTTTGATTTTAATTCTATTTGGTTCCAGTACAGTAGGTGAGGAAACACGAGGTCTGAGAGTTGCTCAGCTTGAGGGAAGACCCAGAGCTCAAACAATTGAACAAATAGAAGAGGAGGGGTAATTCAGTCAAGTGTCGCCTGGGTACAGATTTCGAATGTGGCCCTTATGAGGCAACAAAAAAGATACTGTTTTCAGTAAACACTCTGCCTGGTGGGAAATATGGAAGTGCTCACTCAAAGGAGAAGAACATTCTGTCTCAGGCTGAGGGGCACAAGGCTAACATTCTTCAAGCTGTTTCCCAGCACTGCCTGCCACTTGGTTTTGCCTTTGTATTTGTGACTAACTTGATACTGGTTAAAAAGGGTCAACCACTTCAGGCAATGCATGTTTCATGCTGAAAAGGAATTATTTTACATACTTAAAGGCTCTGTATTATAGCATGTTTACTGTTTAGAGGACTGGAGATGCTTGGGAGAAGTGAAGTGAATGCTTCAAAATTTTGTGGTCATAATTATATGGTCATAGTTGGCTGGAGCTTTGCAAACTGATGATAAATGCACTGTGTTAAATCTTGAAGTGTTTTTACAGATTATAAGACAAAATTAAACATGAATGTGGGAGATCACATTAAAAAATTTTGGTTGATACAAATTTTCACAAAGCTTTTTGCTGTGCCTCGGAGCACGTGACAATAAATTCAATTCAATTCATTTCAATTCAGTTTTCAAAATGTCGATAGATACAGAGGCAATCTGAACTGTTCCCACTCAGACAAGGATTTAGAGTAAATTAAATTTTTATAAAAATGTCTGTTTCATTCTCTGTCTTTGTAATACACTTGAAGCGTAATTGAAGGTTCAATCTAGTAATACTCATCTGAATTAGCTATACTTTCACACCATTACCAGACATCATCCCATTTCTGAATAGTTGCTCTGTATCTCTTCATCCAAATTTTTCAAAAACAAGTTGTTGTGATGCAAGAACTGATATCGATGTCCTGAACCCCAGAGATGGCTGAAGTATGTCTTACATCATGTTGTTCTCAAACAGTGGCCAAGGGTCCCAAACAGCTGTCTAAAACAAATGTTAAGGCTTCTTGGGTTGTATTAATGAGGAGGTCTAATGCCTATTTAGGGATGTTTCTATGAAACTTCATCAATGCTGAAACATAAAAGATATTGGACCTTCTGCATTTAGGTCCCAATGCTAAGTATGGAGGAGTCAGGTGATGAAAACTCCAGAGGTAAGTCCAGCCTTGTTGGAGATGCAATCCTGGGAATGAATTGCATTTTTTTTATATAATAGCTGAAGTGTGTTATTTTGGAACTTCCCCAGGTAGAACAATGGATGGGCAAGTTTCTCTCCATTCCCTATGAAAGCACACCAACATCCTTTCTTCCACAACTCTCCTATTTTGCAAACAGAAATCCATTGATTCTTTGCTCCAAGCGGTTCCAATGCTTTATCACCAATAGGGATCTGTAGTAAAATCATGATAAGTCAAATCACAGTAGGCCCACCCACAAATTTGTGTTAAGCAGAGCATCAAGAAAGCCCCAAGGTAACAATTTGTTAACAAACATGTTTTAATAAAATAAAAGCAGTTTATTTATTTTTAAGTTTGTTCACGTGAACAATGGTCTACTCTTGTACAGTAAAAGGCATTGAAAAATATTGGGAGTCAGCTCTGGATAAGCTCAGTGATCATTTTCTGTTTAGTGTGCTGTCCTCAGACAAATTCACCATGTCATCAATCCAGTCAATTATGTTTTCCATTTTTTTTGCTATAGCATGAAATCTAAAGCTTATCTATGGCCTCTTACAATTTCACCTTGGTGGGTGAGTGTGTGGGCTCACACTGGATTCTTCAGTGTCCATCAGAGTCCCTGTATCGAACACCTTGGTAGTTTTAAGTCACCTGTGACTTCACTGTTCAGGCTTGAATTGCAGAATACAGGAAAGAGATAGCTTAGTGGCAAGGTGTAAAGACAACAATCTGTCCCTCAATATCACAGTATGAAGGAGCTGGTCATCAACTTCAGGAAGTGGAGTGGAGGACATGCCCTTGTCTGTATCAATGGTGCTGAGATGGAGGTGGTGTGCAGCTTCAGGTTCCGAGGGGCAAGTATCACCAACAGTCCATCCATGTCAATGCTATAGTCAAGAAAGCACACCAATACTTTTATTTCCTCAAAAGGCTAAGGATATTCAGCATGTTAATTTTTATAAATGAACCATAAAAGGCATCCTGTCCCAATTCATCATAGCATGTATTACAACTGCTCTGCTCAAGATCGCAAGAAATTGCAGAATTATGAATGCAACCCAGTCCATCCCTAAAATCAACTTTCCTTCCATTGACTCAGCTACACTTTTAGCTGCCTCTGGAAAGCAGCCGCGATAATCAAAGACTCTTCCCATCCCAGTTATAATATCTTCCACCCTCTTTCATTGGGCAGAAGGTATTTTGAAAAACATATACCAAAAGATTTAAGAACAGCTTCTTCCCAGCTGTTATCAGACTTATGAATGGACCTCTCATATAATAGAGTTGATCTTTCTCTGCACCTTCTCTCGCTGTAACACTATATTTCGCATTTTATTCTATCACCCTGATATACTTATGGAAGGTATGATTTATCTAGTTAGCCCACAAAACAACACTTTTCACTGTATCTCAGTAAATGTGACAATAATAAATCAAATCAAACCAACAGCTTTTTCTTGGAGCTATCATATATCAGCTTAAATATACTCAGCTTTAAGTAGTTTCTTCAGGGTTTTATCCTAACTCTTCTGGTCTAAAACTAACCCTAACTCTTCACTCTGATTTAATCTAGTTCACTATATATTCTTCCCTTTGCAGGTGTTTTATACTGCCATCTGTTCCAAAGGACTTCACTGGACAGCTCCACACTTAAAACAAAAAAGCTACGAGTATTTCCCTGAAGCTTAACAAAGTCCCCAAGTCTATAATAAGCTCTTAAGACCTTATTGTTTGCTAGTTTTGAGATGATTTGTAGCTCAGTTTGAGGTTCTGGATGTAGGTTTGCTCAGTGAGCTGGAAGGTTTGTTTTCAGACGTTTCGTCCCCACACTAGGTAACATCGTCAGTGAGCCTCTGGATGAAGCACTGGTGGTATGACCCGCTTTTTATTTATGTGTCTTTAGGTGTCCTTGGGTTGCCGATGTCATTTCTGGTTCTTTTTCTCAGGGGATGGTAAATGGGATCCAAGTCAATGTGTTTGTTGATAGAGTTCTGGTTGGAATGGCATGCTTCTAGGAACATTGGTATCACACCTGGAGACAAAGGATGCTTGACAGTTATTTTAAATTGGAGAGACTACATTGAGACAGCAAATGTACAACTTGCAGATACCAACACTTAACGAACAAGTGGCAATAGAACAGAATCACAGCCCTACTGAAAATATATAAGAAATCTGGACAAATAAATAAGATTGACTTCGAAAAAATGAAACCAGATGAATCCAACACACCACACTTCTACAGATTACCCAAAATTCACAGACCAGGTCACCCCCTCCACCCCACCCCACCCCCCACCAAGACCCATAGTCTTGATACCTGGAATACCAACTTACAGATCAGCCAAGGACTAAAACACTCAGCAGAAGACTCATGCCACTCCATCTAAGAATCCCTGAAAACCATCAAAGACACCAAGATAGAAGAGAATGAAATAGTGGTCTCCTTTGATGTAACAGCCCTGTTCATATCCATCAACATCAACCTGGCCAAGGAAACCCTGACTACACTATTAGAAGAACCAAAGACACATATTCCAAACACCACCAACTTGATCAGCAAGGACAGTATTATCAAGCTAGTAGACCTATACCTTATCACCCACTTCACCTTCAACAACAAAACCTACAGACAAACCAATGGAACACCCATGGGATCTCTGATATTAGGGTTCTTAGTAGAGGCAGTAATGCAGAGACTCGAACAATCAGCTCTGTCAACCATCTAACCCAAACTTTGGGTCCACTATGTGGAAGACACCTTTGTCATCACTAAATGAAACAAATTAGAGGAAACCTTCAAGACCATCAATAATACCCACTGACATAAAATTCACTAAAGAGGAGGAAAACAACAACAAACTGCCATTCCTAGATGTTGCATTAGAGCGAACAGCCAATGGGGAACTTCAAACCAGCGTCTAATGGAGAACAACACATACAGACTAAATACTGAACTACAGAAGCAATCATCCCAACATCCACAAATGAAGCTGCATTAAAACATTATTTCAATGAGCCACCACACAATGAAGCATATAGGAAGTATGAAGAGCAGAGGAAAATCACCTAAATAGTGTATTTAAAAAGAATGGGTACCCGATGAACACAGCCTGCCAATTTCTCAGCAACAAACCCAAAAATGCAGACAAAACACATCCAAAACCCTAGCCACTGTCCCCTACATCAAAGACATCTCAGAAATGGCTGCCAGACTACTCAGACTCCTTGGCACCATGGTAGCCCACAAATCCATCAAAACACTAAAAAGCAGCTAATGAACTTGAAAGACCCTATACAGGCAACAAGCAAAACTAATGTCATTTACAAAGTTCCTTGCAAGAACTGTAACAAACACTATATTGGACAAACAGAAAACTAGCCACCAGAATACATGAACATCAACTAGCCACAAAAAGATATGACCCACTGTCAGTAGTATCTTCACATACAGATGAGGAAGGACACCACTTCGATTGGGACAACACATCCATCCTAGGACAAGCCAAACAAACTCACATGCAAGAATTCCTAGAAGCATGGCATTCCAACCAGAACAATAAACACATTGACTTGGATCCCATTTACCACCTCTGAGAAAAAGAACAAGAAATGACATCACCATGGGAAATGGCATCACCACCGGAAATGATGTCACCAACCCAAGGAAACCTAAACACATAAATAAAAGGTAGGCCATAAAACCAGTGCTTCATTTGGAGGCTCACTGATGATGTTAAGAGAAAGTGAAGACTGCAGATGCTGCAGATCAGAGTCGAGAGTGTAGTGCTGGAAAAGCACAGTAGGTCAGGCAGCATCTGAGGAGCAGGAAAATTGCCATTTCAGGCATAAGTCCTTCCTGATGAAGGGCTTATGCCCGAAATGTAGGTTCTCCTGCTCCTCAGATGCCGCCTGACCTGCTGTACCTTTCCAGCACTACACTTTAGACACTGATGACGTTACCTAGTATGGTGACGAAACGTCTAAAAATGAACCTTCCAGCTCAGCGAGCAAACCTTCATCTAGAACTTTATTGTTTACTTTATGAGGATGCAAATAAATCTAAAATAAACAAAAGTCCATTAGTGGTGCACACAAACCAATTTAGTTTAAAGCTTTAAAATTATTTTTAAAATAAATCACCATAACTACGGATGTATTATTATGATTTTTAATGACAGACACACAGAAATCCTAATGGCTACCAACTCAAAAACCAGAAACCAAACTTACAAAAAATAAGGACACACAAATCCCACAGTTTACATCATGCTTTCCAATATGGCACATTACAGCTTTCAACATGAAATAGCAACCTGCTAAGAGACAGTAAAACAGTATGGTGTCATTCTAGTCTTTTGTTGCACACACATTTGAGGTATTACACCACTTTGCTGGTATGGTCACATGACAAGCATACTAGAGTTTGGCTAACCTGGTGTTACCAACTTGGAACTTTGACTCATTACAGACATCCTTCTATTAGACCTCCTATTCTGCAGGCTGGAATGGCTGGCAACTTTGCCACTTGGGAAGTTTGGGTTATTCATATCTGACTTAGTGTGATTTCACCATATTTCAGTTGCCTATTCAACAGACTTACATCAGTGTAGTGAACGAAAACGGTGTTTAGTTCAAAGGAGAAATTGTCACCTCCTCCAAGACTTCCATTTCCCCGGCCCCCAACGCCTCATCTTCACCATGGATATCCAGCCCCTGTACACCTCCATCCTCCATGACCAGGGCCTCCAAGCCCTCCGTTTCTTCCTCTCCCGAAGTCCCCAACAGTACCCTTCCACCGACACTGTAATTCGTTTGGCCGAACTGGTCCTCACCCTTAACAATTTCTCCTTTGAATCCTCCCACTTTCTCCAGACCAAAGAGGTAGCCATGGGCACCCGTATGAGCCCCAGTTATGCCTGTCTCTTTGACTACGTAGAACAGTCCATCTTCCATAATTACACCGTCACCACTCCCCACCTCTTCCTCCGCTACATTGATGACTGCATTGGCGCCACCTCGTGTTCCCGCGAGGAGGTTGAGCAAATCATCAACTTCACCAACACATTCCACGCTGACCTTAAATTTACCTGGACCATCTCTGACACCTCCCTCCCCTTCCTGGACCTCTCTATCTCCATTAATGACGACCGATTTGACACCGACATTTTTTACAAACCCACCGACTCCCACAGCTACCTGGATTACACCTCTTCCCACCCTACCTCTTGCAAAAATGCCATCCCGTATTCCCGATTTCTCCGCCTCCGCTATTAATGCTCCCAGGAGGACCAGTTCCACCACAGAACACACCAGATGGCCTCCTTCTTTAGAGACTGCAATTTCCCTTCCCATGTGGTTAAAGATGCCCTCCAATGCATCTCGTCCACATCCCGCACATCTGCCCTTAGACCCCACCCCTCCAAATGTAACAAGGACAAAACGCCCCTGGTGCTCACCTTCCACCCTACCAACCTTCGCATAAACCAAATCATCCGCCGACATTTCTGCCTCCTCCAAACGGACCACACCACCAGGGATATATTTCTCTCCCCACCCCTTTCTGCCTTCCGCAAAGATCATTCCATCCGTGACTACCTGGTCAGGTCCACGCCTCCCTACAACCCACCCTCCCATCCTGGCACTTTCCCCTGCCACCGCAGGAATTGCAAAACCTGCGCCCACACCTCCTCCCTCACTTCCATCCAAGCCCATAAAGGAGCCTTCCACATCCATCAAAGTTTTACCTGCACATCCACTCATCATTTATTGTATCCGTTGCTCCCGATGCGGTCTCCTCTACACTGGGGAGACTGGACGCCTCCTCGCAGAGCGCTTTAGGGAACACCTCTGGGACACCCGCACCAATCAACTACACCGCCCTGTGGCCCAACATTTCAACTCCCCCTCCCACTCTGCTGAGGACATGGAGGTTCTGGGCCTCCTTCACCGCCGTTCCCTCACCACCCGATGCCTGGAGGAAGAATGCCTCATCTTCCGCCTCGGAACACTTCAGCCCCAGGGCATCAATGTGAACTTCAACAGTTTCCTCATTTCCCCTTCCCCCACCTCACCCCAGTTCCAAACTTCCAGGTCAGCACTGTCCCCATGACTTGTCCTACCTGCCTATCTTCTTTTCCATCTATCCATTCCACCCTCCTCCCTGACCTATCATCTTCATCCCCTCCCCACTCAGCTATTGTACTCCTATGCTACTTTCTCCCCACCCCCACCCTCCTCTCATTTATCTCTCCACCCTTCAGGCACCCTCCTGATGAAGGGCTTTTGCCCGAAACGGTGATTTTACTGCTCCTCGGATGCTGCCTGAACTGCTGTGCTTTTCCAGCACCACTAATCCAGAATCTGGTTTCCAGCATCTGCAGTCATTGTTTTTACCTAACAAAAAAGGTTTCTAAAAGCAAGACTGCTAAATTGACTCTTAATCTTTTATCTGCTGTAACAGGACAGCTGCACTTCCAGTATATTGCAACTGCACACCTTTGCTTTGTTCTCTGCTCACAAAACAAATGCCAGCACACACCAAGTTCTATATTGTGTGGTCACTGTGACCCATGCCTGGGGAGCAGTGCTTTCACCGTATTGAATGGTAGAGTAATGGATGATGATATCAGACAGGCAGTGAAAGGAGGGCAGTTCAGTTGAGGTATGGTCTAGTGTACAACCTGACTGTGTTGTGATTTCTTACCTGATGAATTCCATCGTCAGGTTGATATTTTGATATCAGGATTGTTGATATTTTCACCTGAAAGTGTGGCAAGATTGAATTAGTCATGCTGGAGCTGCTTTCTGCATAAAACTAATTGCCTCTCAGGGTTGGGCACAGTTCATCTGCCAACCTTTGAGCTTGAGTAGTGACAAATAGCATAGATATTTAAAATACTTCATAATCGGTATTAATTATATTTGTTGGATAAGGCATTGAGGGCCATGGAGCTAAAGTGGATAAATTAAATCAAGGAACAGTTCAGCCAAAATCTAATTGATATTTCAAGGGGTTGAATAGCCTCCTCTTTTTCTAATTGCTGAATATGTGTCGCCCACATGCTCTTGTAGAATCAGTGCTGAAAAAGAACTCTCTAGACATTTCTGTAATTCTTGTCTTCCAACCACCCATCTCCATTTTAAAATGTCCAGGTGTAAAAGCATAGACGAGCATGAATATATAAGCAAATCTGGCTCTGAGGAGTATTAATTCTATAGTTGTGTAACATATTTAAAGGTGGATTCATTCTTATAAGCAGCCAAAACGTGATCAGCAGGATTATGTATTTCTTTGGACATATTTCTGCCTTAGTTAACTTTAACAGTTTGAGAAAACCACACTTGACAGAAAATTTATGTATATCTGCAGGGGTGTACCAGAGTTATCAGCATCAACAAAATATTAGCATTGAGATTTGATTGAGTGATTCAGATCATAAACTCATTTAAACAAATAAAAGTGTTTGTTTTTCTGAATGGCGCAAATCACATTAGGTCAGATTTTCTCTGGATTAAAGAAGGGAAAAAGTAGTATATCCCCTTGAACCAATTGTTTGTGCATCTGGATAGGTCACTTCAGGGCCATTTGATGTCAGTCACTCAATATGAATTAGAGTTGCATGGGTAACGAGATATGGGAGAATAGTGGTTCCTGTTACTAGTGTAGTCTAAATGTACAAATCAGTTGACATCTCTGCATTCTTGCATAGCAGTGAGACTTGGATTGTGCATCAGCAACGTGTAGAGTGCTAGAGAATTGGATTTAGCAATGCCTTTGTTATGTTGTGCAGTTTCAATGGAAGGGCCATCGAGCAAATGCTTGTGTCCTCCTTCAGCTAAAATCCCTGTAATATCAACTTTGATGGAGGGACCTTAATGGCTGAAAATCAACTGGAGTATTGTTTACAGTTCTGGGCGCCACATTATGAGAAGAATGTGAATGCATTGGAGAAAGTACAGAAACAGTTTACAAAAATAGTTCCAGGGATGAGGAACTTGAGTTATGAGGCTAGCTGGAAGAAGTTGGGACTGGTCTCCTTGGAGAGAAGCAGGTTAAGAGGACATCCGATGAAGGTTTTCAAAATGATAAGTGGGCTGGCCATAGATGTTCCCACTCATTAAAGAAACAAAAACAAGAGGGCATTGATTTAAAGTGATCTGCAAAAGAAGCAAGAGTGAAGTAAGGAAAATCATTTTCACTCAGTGAGTAGTTAGGTCTTAGAATGCGCTGCCTGGAAATGTAGTGGAGATAGATTCAATTAGTGCATTCAAAAGGACAATGGATAATTATTTGGATAAAAATAATGTGCAAAGTATTGAGAAAAAGCAGGAGATTGGCAACAGGTGATGATGGTCATTCAACAAGCAGGTGTAGGCACAATGGGCCCAAATGCCTCCTTCTGCACTGTCGCGCTTCAGTGATTCTGAAATTCACCATATTTTGAGTCACCGTGTCTTAATGATGAGACAATGTAGTAAGCAGAAAAAGTTTTTTAAAAGGTGATATTGGTGGAGTGGTAATGTCATTAAACTAGTAATACAGAAGTTCAGGCAAATGCTCTGGAACACAAGTTCAAATTCCATGACAGCAGCTTGTGGAATTGTAATGAACAAATCTAGAATTAAAAGATAATCTAATTGTGACTATCAAATCATTGTCATTAAAGTCCATCCAATTCACTAATAGCATTTAGGAAAGGAAACTTGCTGTCCTTACCTGATTTGGCCTATCTGTGGCTCTAGACCCTCTGCATTGTGACAGATTCGAAAATGCCCTCTGAAATGTTCTGGCAAGCCACTCAGTTGTAGCAAATACTAAAAGGAATTATAGTGGACAAGCCACCAGACATTGAACAAGGCACTGGAAACAACATAGAGCCAAAGAGTCATAGAGAGATACAGCACGGAAACAGACCCTTTGGTCCTACTTGTCCATACTGACCAGATATCCCAACCCAATCTAGTCCCACCTGCCAGCACCCGGTCCATATCCCTCCAAACCATTCCTATTCATATACCCATCCAGATGCCTTTTAAATGTTGCAATTGTACTAGCCTCCACCACTTCCTCTGGCAGGTCATTCCATATATGTATCACCCTCTGATCCGACAACTTGTGCCATGTTGCCAAAGACCTCATCTTCAGTCTCATGAAGATACATGGCAGACCACGCACACTCCTGAGTAAATAATCCCTCCATTCACCAATCCCCAACGACACTATATTATAACATGAATCATTAACTTTAAGAGAAGAGGGGGAATGGAAGGGAATATTCATCGCTTTTAAAAAAAAATAGTTTAACCATGCCCGCCTAGTGAGAAAATGGATGGCTGGGCAGTTGACATGAGCAATGATTTACCACCTCTACTTTCAGATCTTTTTGCAGTCTCCCTAGTTAGCTGCAGTATTTTGCAAATGGATGAAGTAAGAAGATGGAAGCATTTATAGAAGTTGTACTATTATTGCCAATAGGACCTCAATGGTATTTTAACCAAAGCTTGAGCTGGCTATTTAGATTAGATTCCGTACAGGCCCTTCAGCCCAACAAGTCCACACTGACCCTCTGAAGAGCAACCCACCCAGACCCATTCCCCTGCCCTATATTTACTCCTGACTAATGAACCTAACACTATGGGCATCTTTGCACTGTGGGAGAAAACCAGAGCACCCAGAGAAAACCCACACAGACAGTTGCCTGAGGCAGGAATCGAACCCAGGTCCCTGGCGCTGTAAAGTAGCAGTGCTAACCACTGAGCCACCGTGCCACCCCTAGGCTTTCCAACTGTACTGAAGTAAGTCCTCTGCATATAGCAATTTTTTTTTCTCTTTTTGTGGTGGATTACATACATACCAAGCTATATAACTCACAAAAACTGATATAGCACTGCACCTTGAGTCTCTCCTGATCAAGGAAAATTAATGGCAACTCAAAAAGCTAACTGAATAAAGGTGTTTGATCAAGGACATGACTGTAAGGTCAATTCATATGGTAAAGCCTTATTTAATCTCTCTGGATTTTAAGATTTTTATTAGTATCGTATTTCACAATTCAGTTAGTTTTACTATGGGAACTGAAACTCGATGGCTTCACTTAAAAGGTGTAGTTATAAAGGGAGTTCAGTAGAACTTAAAGCTACAGGTATAAAATCAATATTCCTTCACTTTATGTTACAAGGATTAAGTATTATAAAGAAAAAAAACTTGGCATCCAGTTTTTACAGTGCAGGTCTATCAATCTTTGATGCGGGCAAAGATGGTGGTGCCAAAGATGGTGCAATTTCTTTGACATTCTTTTGATCATTTTCCAGCATTTTGAGTCTGTTGTCATTCTGCTTTTGAAACCAACAATTTTAGGACGTGATCAGAAGTCAGATAAATTTAGCAGTAATATCATAAAAACCGATAAAAATGGCACAGTTCAGAAATGTCAGAAAAGGTTTTTCAGCCTGTCTCTCACAATAATATCCAACGTGCTGTTGATGAAAACATCAGATAGGATGGTTGATAGTTGACCACCTCGCCTGACTTGTCTTTGCAGGACCCTCTGTTGTACTATCAAAGTTCACAGCTTCTTTACAAAGGCTATGAGGCGTGAGTCAAATAGACTTTACAAAAATCAATGAAAGCATTGTCAATGGGTTTCTCCTGACATCACAGTGACCACATGAAGTTACAAGCTGTCACTCACATTCTTGGTAAAAGCAAAAGGTAGCTGATTGAGTTCTGATTATCTCCAATGCATGTATTAAGCTTGTTGCACAAGCTGACAGATCACATTGTGAGACAGATATCAGAGAGTCTCCAAAGAGCTTTAAGGTTTATGAGGATCTTCAGAATTTCAGAATTCTGTCAGTAAGGATGAAAAAAAAAATTACTTTCAGAATTTATACTGGCATTTTAACTCTTATTATACATTCTAGTTGCGATATATTAAATTTGATCTGTTGCCTTTCTGAAATTATCAGGTGAAACTTCTGATTAGCTTCAAGACAATTCAAATGAATCTAATCTGGGTAAGTTTGAGTTAGCTTTGGTCTTGGTTGAGTTTTGCAGTGTGTAGGAGAATTGAAATTGCTTTGCTGATACAAATCTTGAAGATGAGCCGAGCATTATTCAAGGAGAGGGAACAATTCCCAGACAAGAAAGTATGATGTACTATTTGTTGATGAGTGAACCCTTGACAGGTTTCATATTCTAATACATGAGAAACAATGACTTTAATCATTTACAACTGTTATAGTTTATTACTACATTAGATATAATTTTGAAAGAATTGCATATTGTAGGTTGGATAAGATAAATGAAATGGCTAGTTATAGCAGGACTGAAACTGACAACAAAGGAACATAGAACATAAGTTAGAAAGCAGAAACATTTCCTTCCAGAAACTAGATTTCAGCTTTGTATTGTACAAAGGTAGATACCCTTCAGACATTTAAAATTGTAATTGACAGGTTCAAGTGGGTTTGGTAAATTGTCTCTGTCTAAGTAATGCTGGTTTTCTGGAGTTTATTCATTTGCTAATGGGATTAGGAAGGAACTGCTCAGAAGTTGCCCTGAAGTCACAATTATTTACAAAATATAAATGACTTGGATGAGGGGGTAAGTGTGCTATCTCCAATTTTGCAGATGACCCAAAAATAGGTAGGAAGGCAAGAAGCAAGGATGACACAAAGAGCCAACAGAGATACTTAGACAGGTACAAAGACATAGAGTGGCAAACACTTGTCAGATGGAATATAGCGATTATGTAGGTTGGGCTTGTACTCATTCAAGTTTAGAAGAATGAGTGGCATCCTGATTGAAACATGTAAGATACTTAAGGGTAGTGTAGATTGGAAGAAGTTGTTTTCCCTAGCGTCTAGAAGCATCGAGCATAATTTCACAGTAAGGGGGTGTCGCTCATTTAAGACGGAGATGAGAAATTTCTTCTCTCAGGATAGTGAATCTGTGGAATTATTTACTAAAGAAGGCTGTCAAGGCTGTATCATTACATACATTCAAGGCTGAGATAGATTTTTAATCAATGAGGGAATCAAGGGCTATGGGGTTAGAGGTTGTCAGATCAACCTAATCGCATTGAATGACGGAGCAAACTTATTGGGCCAAATGGCCTGCTTCTACTGCAATGTCTTATAGTCTTCAAAATCTCAAAACCAAGCTAGTATAAACATTACACCATGTTTGTGTGAAAAACAGTGTAGACTCTGTTCTAAGAATAACACAATCTATTAAGTGTACAGAGTTTGGTACTGATTGACAGAGACAGAACCTACTGATCCTCACATCTGTGCATTAGATATTTGCTGGAATTTAACCAGCCATGCTGTGTCATTTTTCAGCTCAGAGCTCTGTAAAATTCCTGAAATTCATCCACCCAGGACCCACCCTATCTGTTAACCTGCAAGTAAAGCTGTTAATAGCAGCTGAGTGGTGATAAAAATCTTAGCACCCCCATGATGGGTCTACTTCAAGTGAACCAGATTTGTTAGTTAATCACTAACGTTGCCCTAGAGTCCTCTAGACTTGATTGATTCAGGCATTTAGCCTGTCTCTGACTGTTGACTTGGTTCCAGAACTTCCACCTTGCCACACGTCACCTTGGAACCACCTTGATTCCAAATACTGTAGACTGTAGACCCTTCACGTAGAAAATCAACTTGTTTTTTTGAAAAAACCCAAGCATTTTTATATTGCTAAATTGAGCCCAACATGCAGTATATATTATCGACAAATATAGCTTTATTGCTGACTTGTATAAAAATATTACATTGTGGGAATAGGAATTGACCTTCAAAATGAAAGTAACAGATGGTTTATGTATTGCATATGTTGTGAAAACCAACTGACACAAGGCCATGAAATATTGTGGAGCGAAGTTCAAATTTAAATTGAGGATTAATTCTGTTCTACTGAATCCTTTAGCCAAAATGGCAGCCTTTCCCGTAACTGGTTATAGAGTCATAGAGCCATACAGCACAGAAACAGACCTTTTGGCCCAACCAGTCCATGCCAACCATAATCCCAAACTAAACTAGTCCCACCTGCCCGCATTTGACCGACATCCCTCCAAATATTTCTATTCATGTACTTATCTAAATCTTTTAGAAGTTATAACTGTACCCACTTCACCACTTCATTCCACACTGTGTCAAATAATTTGCCCCTCGCACATTCTTTGAAGTCTCCCTCCCCTCACTTAAAAAATATGTCCCCTAGTCTTGAAATACCCCATCCTAGGGAAAGGATACCTGCCCTTCACCTTATCTATACCTCTCATTATTTTATAACGCTCTATAAAGACACCTCTCAACCTCCTACGCTTCAGTAAAGGTCTCAGCCTATACAGCCTCTCTTTATAACTGAAACCCTCCATTCTTGGCAACATCCTGGTAAATCTTTTCTGAACCCTCTCCAGCTTGAAAGTATCCTTCCTATAACAAAAAACCGAACACAGTACTCCAGAAGAAGCCTCACCAATGTCATGTACAACCTCAACATAATATCCCAACACAAATACTCAAAGGTTTGAGCAATGAAGACAAGCATGTTAAATGCCTTCTTCACCATTTTATCTGTAAATGATGCAAATCTGGAAGAATTATGCACCTGAACCCCTAGGTATCTTTGTTTTACAACACTGCCCAAGACCCTACTTTTACATGTGTAACTCTTGTCTTGCACCAAAATTCAATACATTGCATTTATCCAAATTAAACTCCATTTGCCACTCTTCAACCCATTGACCCGTTTGATCAAGATCTCTTTGTAATATTAGGTAACCTTCTTCACTCCCCACTATACCACCAAACTTTGTGTCATCTGCAAACTTATGAACCATACTTTTTACATTCTCATCTAAATCATTCATATAAATGAGAAACAAAAGAGGCCTCAGCACTGTTCCCTGTGGAACACCCTTTGTCACAGGCCTCCAGTTCAAAAGCCAACCCTCTGTCTCCTGCCATTCAGCCAATTTTGTGTCCGATTGTATTCACGTTTAGATCCATTCAATTGTATGTGGCTAAATTGATAGCACAACAAAAGCAGAAATAGCTGTAGAAACTCAGCAGGTCTGGCAGCATCACAATGCAGAATCAATGTTTGGGTCCAATAACCCTTCTTCAGAACTGACGGCATTCTCTATAGATTGATTGATCAATTTATTTATTGTCATGTGCACTGAAGTGAGGTGAAAAGCTTAATTTACAAGCTTAATTTACAAACTGAACAGGCAGATCACAGTAACCAAGGATTGACAGATCAGAGGTTGTAAAAAAAGTTAGACAGAGGCATACAGGTTACATTGCACAGGGCGTGCGCTGGGCAAGATCAACGTTAACAAGATTTGCATTATTTGAGGCTAGAGAGTCCATTCATCAGTCCAATAACAGCAGGGAAGAAGCTGTTCCTGAATCTGCTGGTGCGTGTGTTCAGGTTTCTGTGTCCTCTGCCTGACAGAAGAGGTTGTAGAAGATCATTACTGGAATTCCACAGCAGCAAGCTGTGTAAATGGAGCCTAAGGATGGAAGGTTAGCTTCCGTGATGGTGTGGGCTGTGCTCACCACCCTCTGTAGTTTCTTACGGTCCTGGGCAGAGCAGTTGCCATACCAGGCCATTATACACCCAGAGAGTATGCTTTCATCTGTAGAAGTTGGTGAGGGTCCTTACAAACATGCCAAATTTCCTGAGCTGCCTGGGGAAGAAGAGGCGTCGTTGTGCCTTCTTGATTGTCAAATCTACATAGAATGATACCAGATCTGCTGAGTTTCTCCAGCTATTTTGATTTCTGTTTCAGTTCTTTGTTTTCTTTTGTTTTGGTGGCTTTAGTCACTTGAGTAAGCATTTTTCTCAGACTAACTTGACAATAATTTAGAAAGCTCACCTATCAGCTTACTGGTAGTGTCTGTGAGATTTTGTATTTGCCATTGCACCTTCCCTCCCATGTCAGAAGGTTATAGATTTAAACCACAGTCCAGGTCTTGAACCTATAAACTTGGATGTCACATACATACAGTATTGAAGGAAAGATTGATTTATTAGAGAAACTTCTTTCAGGCCAAAGTTTAAATGAAGTCCATCTATTCAGGTAGACTTGGAAAAATCAACAACAGTATTTGAGGAAGATGTGTGGCTACAAATATCTTGCTTGACATTTAGCTCATAAACTGAAACAGATTAAACATTAGTTTAATTTGATTTATTTTTAGGAACTTGTATACAAATTAGCTAGTGCTATTAAAAGTGATTGTATTTCAGCAAAAGGCAGCTGGGAAATGCTTTTTAGATGTACTGAAACGATAAAAGGCATTATGTAAATGAAGATTACTAATTTGTTCTTTAGAAAAGGTAGAAAAATGAAATTTTCTTGCCATACTCACTGCAATTAAACACTAAATGGAATATGGGGGATCTTTTAGCTCCAGAGGTAGTGCCTCTTGAGCTAGCAGTTCTGGTTTCAAGTTCCATTTTGTAACTGGTCGGCTACAGGAGTTATGTTCGTGACATTGTTCAACAGGTTGATTCTCTCTCTTCCAATACTTTCCCACAATTCCATAAAAAGAAAACAAAGTGTGAAGATGCAAAACAATGTAAATTGAATTGATTGAAAAGTTGTGTTTTGGTGATGAGCTGGATGCTTGATTTCATTTTCTCATTATAGAAAAACAAGCACAAATGTGCGTGGCACCAAATTTATAACAACTTAAGAGCCCTGACATTGGGTGTCTTAAATGCAATTATATAATCTGATATAATTGGACTATTATAATCAGATATAATTGAAATGATATAATTTGACAGCACAGTGGCTCAGTGGTTAGCACTGCTACCTCACAGCACCAGGGATCTGGATTCAATTTCAGCCTCAGACGACTGTCTGTGTGGAGTTTGCACATTCACCTCGTGTCTGCATGGCTTTCCTCCCACAGTCCAAAAATGTGCAGATTAGGTGGATTGACCATACCAAATAGCCCCGTTGTGTCTAGCAATGGTTTGGTGGATCAGCCATGGGAAATATGTGTTATAGGATGGAAAGCTCTTTGGAGAGTCAATGCAGATTCAATGGGCCAAATGGCCTCTGTCTGCACTGTAGGAATTCTATGAGTTGGAGTGATATAATCTGAATAGATTGTGCTGGTGAACATTGAACATAGGATGTGTTTTATATATTACCTTATTTGGTTATGGAGGAGGAGATTGGTTATGGAGGTGAAGCAACAGGGTGAGTGCGGGAACTTGCTGGGGTAAGGTTGGTTGGCCAAAAGGATGAAAGATTGGAGAGACAGACATTCCTGACTCACTCTTGCTCACAGCCTAGCAACCCTATCAGAAATACAGGCAGAAGCATTAGGGCGATTTGCTTGTCTTGTCAATTGTATGGAATTGGATGGCTTAGAAAGACCAAAAGGGAAATATATTTAAGGGAAAAGAAATGAAAAACTGATTATTTCTTGAACATTTTATTTTTAAACAGAGCTGGAGTTCTGATTAATTAAGCAGCTTACAACAGAATAGCTTTCAGATAATTCAATGGAAAAATACCCCATTATGGATTCTGAATCTGTGTGCTTCTGGCATACAGAAGCTATTCAAATAAACATATGGATTAGATTTTAAAAACATATTGTGCCAAGAAAGTGGAAAAACTTGTCATCTGACCTTGGAAAAACTTTTTGTGTAATGTGAAACCTAAATCTTTCGAACTACCTGGAATGAACCAGATATTTTAATACTTGGCAGCTTGCATTGCTTTTCTAGGTCTCTTTTTCTTTTTGGCAACTTCTTTGTTCCCAAGACCTTCAGCCCCCCACCTCCTGCGGGTGAAGTTATCCTCTTGTCACTCATCTCTTTGACAGGTTTTTGGGTTCGGTGCAGTAAGTAAGCTTGAAACTAACCCGTTGCAACCCTTTGGGGTCACTATTGACTATTTTAAGTCTGTATACTATCATATTGTAATCACAATTCTGTCTGTATCCTCAGGGCATTCCAAAGCGCTTCACAGCCCAGTGCAGTGCATTTGATATGCAGACACTGTTGTAATATAAAGACAAAATTGCTTGTTTCATTATAAATCTATATGCTTCCTCATTTGATATATTTCAATCTGTTTACAATACAACTGGTTTGTGAAATTGTTGCTTAAATTCTTCCAGCTAACTGGTTTCTTGTGTGGACAACATGAGTTGAAATCCCCAAGCTTCATTAACTTTTAAATTCCAATGACTATGTTGTTTTCAATAACCTTGCTCAGGGCTTTTAAGGGTAGCGTCTGATTTTGAGCTTTTGCGTGAAATAAGTCATGTAATAGTGTGAAAGGGAAAATTAAGTGAAAACTGATGGAATGATGCTTTCAGCCTACCAGTAAAATGATGGGATATGTTTAGTTACATGTTTCGAGTATGGGTATTAGTTACTGCATTTCAGCTGGGTTTTCACTGAGTTAAAATGAAGACTTAATGAGCAACTCATCACTTTCTTGTCACTTGTCACTCTCCTGCTCTATGTCATTGATTTCATTTGGAGTCACATTGGAACTCACTGCCAAAATCCATGCTTGAATAACAGTCACTCAGATGAGATATTGTAGGATGAGTCCATGCCACCCAATAAGGGACTAAGCAGAAACAGGGAGAATTTAAGTTTCTCGGGAGTGTGGGGAGGGTGCAGGCATGATGGTGGAGCATAAATTGAAAGACAAAGGAAATCACTTGGTTTTTACTAAAGCGTTGCTGTCTGCCTTCTTTTAAACTGAATAGTGCACTCCTGCTGATGTATGCCATCAATTGCACACTGACATAGAATCATTCTCTTTGATTGCACCTATTATCTATTGCTGTGAAGGTCATTGCTAGCGCGACTGCCTTCTGCTACTAGCTGTTTTCACCCCCAAAGGGGATGATTGTGCTGGAATCTTAGTTATCATGGTGAAATGAGTACTGATATAAAGACATGTGATATCAAAACATTTGTTTCTGTAGCGTTACAGTAAGTAGGCAATTAACAAGATTTTGTGCTAGCAGAATTTCCCGGAACACAAACCAACAATCGAATACACAGAATGTTTTAACTGATCACAACAGAAAATACTGCTGAGTTAATTTAAAGGGCAACAGTGGAGAGTGGCAGAGCATGAGCCTTGGTGGAAGGTGGGAGGAGTCATAGAGTGGGTATGAAGTAGCAGAGTGTGATACTTGCACTGGTGGAGTGGAAAAGATCCTGGGTGACAACCCCAGAGCAGACTGAGAGGGTCTAGTGAAGTGGCCTGCTCTGCTGGTCTGCCAGGAAGAGGAATGTTCCACTTTGCATCTCTCCCTCAACTAGGACCTCCAGATCCCTGCTGGAGAATCCTTGTACCATCTCCCCCTTCTCAGACATCTTCTGGAAACATTCTTGACCGAACAGGACGGTTCAGGATGCAGGTGCTCATTGAGTTTAAAAGATGGCGCAAATGCAAGGGAAGTTGGCCTTTTGGCTGATATCACCTGAGTGGCGAGTTGTTCTGATAACAGTGCATGGTAGGACAGGGCTAGAATCAGAAGTGAGGTGGGTAGTTAATGAGGCAAATTTGTAAGACATGGCAAAACATCTTGCCAGCTCTTGCAGCAGAAATCCCTCCAAGTAGCGTGAGACAACTCATACTTAACCAAAATACCATAAAATTCAGCCTCTCTGCTAAAAAATTAAAAACGAGACCAAAAAAACTGCAGATGCTGGAATCCAAGGTAGATAAGCTGGAAGAACACAGCAAGCCAGGCAGCATCAGGAGGTGGAGAAGTCAACGTTTCAGGTGTAACCCTGATTAGGAAAAAACAAATCAAGACAGCCTGGCTACTTTTGAAGGAAACTGGACAAATTCCTGTCAGTTAACTGTAGAGCTGCAACCACTCAACTGTCAGGAACAGAAATTGCTGGAGAAGCTCAACAGGTTCAGCAGCCTCTGTGGAGAGAAAGCAGCGACATTTCTTTAGAAGCAGATACAATATTAAGGTTTAAGTGGCTTTTAGACAGACACATAAACAGGCAGGGAATAGAGGGATATGGACCATATGCAGGCAAATAGGATTTGTTTGGAATGGCGTCATGGTCAGCACAGTGGTGGGCCGAAGGGCCTTTTCCTGTGCTGTATTTTTCTAGGTTCTAGTTGCTGCCAGACCAGCTGAGTTTCTCCAGCAATTTCTGTTTTTGTTTTAGATTTCCATCATCCGCATTTCTTTGTTTTACTCAAGTGTCAAAGTCAGTACTCTCAGAATTATCCACCTAACGCCCTTAACATTTCATGTTCTGCTTGTCATGATAAACCAAAGACTGATTTGTATTTTTTACTTTTACTTTTGGATTCACCTTTCATCTGTAACCTGAGTATGTTTGTTCTGTTTTATTATCTTTTCTTGCATGGTAGTGGTGAATAAACGTGTTCATTTTTAAACTCAAGATAATCTAGTTAAATTGGCTCCTTTGAAATATAAATATATTAAGGCAGATGACCATATGACAAGTAACAGATGACAAGTGACAGTATGTTTTTTACATTATTTTGTTGCGATCAATCGCTGAAGGGATTAAAAAAAGAAAGGGAGCCAATTCCATTGAGTGAACAATAATTTAGGATAATCCCATCTGGAATCATAACAAATTGGGAACTCTCACCTCACAATACCCCTCAGCTGTTGTAACAATTGGTACTGGAGAGGACACAGGTAATTTGACTAAGATGACAAAAATATAATAGTCAGCTAGTGTCAGTGATGCACATAAATGTTTGCAGACATATTTTTCTTTGAATACAAATGCAAACTCTGAAAATGTCAAGACATTTTGGATGGAAAGGATTCTGAAGGAAAACTGACTGTTATGAATAGATAGAAAATCTTGGACACATTATAAGTCTGACTATAGACAAGTTAACGTTTCAGGTCTGACCCTTTCTTTGATCAAATGCACCACCTTTCGGTGTTACAACCTCAATATGGCATGGAATGTTTTGTATTTGATCCCAAATGTACATTGAGTTAGCTGATCCCAGCTGTTGTGCCAGTGAGATGCTAATTGTCTTCTATACTTCTTGCAGTTAGATTTCCCACACTTCAGCAATGAAGGCAGGGTATTGCCTACATGTTTCTGCTGCGCCACTGTAAATTTTCTGTTACGAGCATGTTCTGTCCTTATTTGAACTGCTTTAATTCGTTGTGCTCATCAGTAGACCTCTAAACATGGGAGGATCATGCTGTAAAAAGTCTCCCTGGCATCAGGAACATGCAGTTACTCAAAACATTCAGTACTGTGGAATCAGGTTTTGCATCTGCAGTTTATTTTTCTGATTTCGTATGTTTACTGTACCCTGGAAATGGGTGAATAAACATGGAACATGCAATCTTGCGGATTAGAATTACACATTTCAATTACACATCATGAGACACTCATGGTGTATGAAAGGATTAAATGGGAATTTATTTTTTACACATTAAGATTGGTTTGGGATTTAATTTGAACAATTAAATCATTTGGAATCGGCTATGTTTCTTTATATAATCAATTTTCAAATAAAACAACAGTGATCTCTTTTTGTTGTAAGGCATCCAGTGGTGGATCACCTGACATTTTCTCCAGTGAGAAATTTGGAAGTTCAATGCCATTGCCAAACTATACAGACCTTATTCTAATTTGCACACTGTCTCGTAAGTCATTACTCTGCACTCACTGGCACTGGTTTACTCTTGGTCCAAGAAAAAAGGTGATTTTAAAGTTCTAATCCTCTTTCAAATCCCTCCAAAGTCCATTGATATCTCTGTAATCTCCTCTAACAATACAACCTTCTGTCTCTTTTGCATTCCATTCAATGCTGACCTCTTGTGCATCCCCATTCTTCTTTCATTCATTTATTGCTGCTATGCCTTCAGCTGTCGCAGTCTTTAACTGTAGAACTCTCTTCTGAATTCTCTCTGCATGTTTACCTCGCTTCTCCTTAAGGCAATGTTGAAGGATGTTCTAGTACTTTGATCAAGGCTTTGGTATCTAATCTAATCTGTTTATGCAAATCGGAATCAAATTTTGTTCCTCTCCTGGGCACATTTTATTAGGTTAATGGTGTTATATAAATGCAAGTTAGTGTAGTTATTCCATTACAAAACTTAAGCCATTATGCTTACTGTTGATTCACTTGCTCTCAATAAGCACGTTAAATAGGTGTACACAACTTGAAATAAACTGTGAAATCTTTTGCTGTATTGCATTTGAAGGTTTTGTGTTGGCGTTAATGATTTTCCTTGAATAACTACATTAGAGGCTGAAATTGTAGCACCCATTAATTCACCTGATTACCTAGGTTTGAGGTTTCACTCTTAAGCAGCCTGAATTTCACAATTAGCTGAGATCACTTGTAGCAAACATAGTTCAGTTCAATATAGTAGACTAGGGAACTGAACCTGGGACATACTGTTCTTTATGAACTAGTGTTGAAGTAGATAGCATCAGGAGATCTTTGCAAGTTCTTTCTAAATACGGGTTTCAGTTTAGAAGGACGTTCTGCTTGGCTGTGTGTGTGTGTATACACTGATGGAACAGAGCTAATGCATGGCAATAACAAATTCAAGTAGCAATGTTTGGTTGTTTTGAAAATAGTCCATATTCACTAATGGACTTTCAGGAAGGGAATAAATGTTGAGCTCCATAGAAATGAGGTGTGGGAGAATTTGGGTGAGGCATTTAGACTCCATATCAGACTCTGCTGATCTGATTTATTGGGATGGAAGCGAAAGATGACTTTCTTGATTTGTAACAACTTGTTTCTTAACTTTATGACGCTGTGACTGGGATAGAGACAACAATCAGCTTTGTCTTCCATTGAAAGTAATGGGACCATGGAAAACACAGCAAAAGATATCTGCCTTTCTGCTGTTTATTCATTTGCTGCTACTGAGAAAACAGCAAGTGAAGTGTTACAGCTGAGATTCCTTTTCTGTAAAGGATGACTCAAAGCACACAGCCAAAGCAACTGAAACAAGAACAGATGTCTCACAAATTTGGCAGATGTTGATGGTGGAGCAATACGTACCCGATAAGTTAACTATTAACCACAGCAGTGCGTTTTTGTCAGCAGTTGCAGAAGATAGTCGTAAAAACGCTACAATCCCAGGTGGTAGTTAAAGGTGGAAACCAAAGTTTCTAACCATGTGGCCAGTGCCATTTTTGTTAGCAGGTGACTATAAATGTGAACACTTCTTTCTGATCATTCATCCTTCTTCCTCTGCAAGGAAACTTCGCACTCTCACCCACCCCATGCCCAGAAATGGGAGCAAGCAGGCCCCTGTACCATTGTTACAGAAAACGGTCAAGAATATTTTTCAAAAATATAATGCTTTTACAGCTTGATCTATTTTATTTCTCTATTCCACTGTGAAAACTCCAATCTCCATTGTAACCACAGTAATTTGATACATGCTTTACTGATGTCTGCATCTGTACTGAAATATTTCCACAGAGGCCGGTATCCCATCACCAAGTTACCCTTTATTTGCACATGGAGAGTCCTTGACACTGATCCAGCTCCCTCAGAGCCAGCTCGCAAAGTGAACGGGATGTCTGACACTCCTGTTCTTATCTGATTGGATCAGATTAACAGTCCCATTCAGGGAACTCCTATCCTATGGGATCCACCTGATTGACCATAAAGGTTTCAATTCTGGTTGTAATGGCCCTTTAGTTTCCCCCATCGTCCTCAGCTGTTTCAATTTTAGCAGCTGCATCCAACGTCGATATTCTCAGCTGAGACTGGAAGTCAGGCTTATGCCTGAAACATCGATTTTGCTCCTTGGATGCTGCCTGACCTGCTGCGCTTTTCCAGCAACACATTTTTCAGCTGAGACTGGAAGTGAGTTCAGAAAATTTAAAACCATTCTTCCAATGGTGGTACCACCCGTGATGTATCTGCCAGGAGGCAGCTCAATGCATCTGCATTTGCTACTTGGCCTCCTAGACGGTATTCCAACTTGTACTTATGCACACTTAGTATCAGAGTCCACCACCAAATTTAGCCTGAAATTATTGGCAGCACTGCCTTGTCCGCTTTAAGGAGATCTAGCAGGGGTTTGTGATCCATTATTATTACAAATTTACGTCCGTAAAGGTATTGGTGAAACTTCCTGATGCCAAACCTTCCTTTTATATCTTGGCATTTTAGACTCTGCATTAGTTGAAGTCCTGGATGAAAAAGTTATTGGGCATTCCTCTCTATTGGCCATGTATGAGCTTAATACTACCCCAATGCCGTATGGAGAGGCATTGCATGTCAATACCAAGATCTCGCATAGGATCATAGTATGCCACTTGTGGACCTTAGAGGATGATAACTTCACTTCTCTGAAAGCAATGGCTTGGCTATGCAACCATTTCCAAGGCTGACCCCTTTTTAAGAGTTGAAAGGTGCCAGAATGAAGGCCAGATTATGTATGAACTTTCCATAATAATTCACCAGCCTAAGGAAAACCTAAGCTCCAGTAAAGACGTGGGAGCCGGGGGACCTTTGATCGGCCTCATTTTATTTTTCAACAGATGAAACCTGGTCTTGTCGACTCTGAGCTCTAGTAGGTCACTGGGGTGCCTGGAACACACATTTTTCCCTTCTAAGGCTTACACCCGTCTGGGAGAAGTGTCTCAGAACTATACCCAAGTTCTCTAAGTGCTCCTTATTGGTCTTCCCTGTAATTAGCATGTAATCTAGATAATTGGCAACCTGAGGTGAGCCTTGTAAAAGGTTATCCAACATCCGCTGAAAAATTGCACAGGCTGATGATACCCCAGTTGACAATTTCGTATATTGGTACAAACCCTAATGGGCATTAGTTGTAGAATATTTTTGGGAATCCTCACCTAACTGCAATTGCAGGCACGCATGGCTCATGCCCAGCTTTGTGAAGGACAGCCCCCTCTGCCAACTTTGCATATAAATCCTCAATGCGAGGGATTGGGTTATTTAACCAGCTGCAAAAAACACTTTACCATTTCTTTAAAATCCCCACAAAGGCGAACCGGCCCATTAGGCATCACAATCGATGTGACCGGTGCTGCCCATTCCGCAGACTGGACTGGTTTAATGATCCCTTCGCTTTCCCGCCTTCTGATTTCTGGCTCTACTTTTGCCCGTAAGGCAAATGGCACTGAGCGGGTCTTGCAGAATCGTGCAATTACTTCCTGGTCAGCATGCAAGGTGACCTTGGCTCCTTTGATAGTCTCTAGACTTTTCTGAAAAACTTACGGGTATTTACTCAGGACTTCAATCAGTCAGCCATTTTCTAATCAAAAAATGTCGACCCAATCAAGGTGAATCTTTCTCAACCAATTTCACCCCATCAAGCTTGGGACTGAGTCTTTTACTACAAATAGTGGTAACTGAACCTGCTGCTTCTAATAAGAGACCACAACCAAAGTCATACCGTTAATCTCTAAACGTTCCCCAATATAGGTTCGCAGAGTAGTCAAGGTTGGAGTCCAGAGTGAATTTTGTTCAAGGTTGGCTCTGCAGTCAATGAAATAGCTGTGTGGTGTAGACCTCCATTAGAACTGGGTCTGTGTTTAACCAGTCATTTATTTTGATTGGTTCTGATTTGGATGTTGGTCAGCAATTTCATTGTTCCAAACCAGATGTAGATAGACTTTCCAGGGTGTGTGCACACCCCTGGATCCCAGCCTTTGTGTTCTCTTATGCAACTTAGGTCCTGTGGGGTTTTTTTGCTGTCAAGTCTGCATGCCAGCTGCAACTTCAATGCCTTGCTGGCCTGGATCCTGAAAGAAATTTTAATTGTTTGCCTGAGGCTTGGCTTTGTTGTGGGGTTTTGCAGTGGGCTGACATATTGTCCCTCTGTTCAGGATATGTCGTGAGTGAGGCTATGCAATTGGCTTCACTCAAGTGGTGTTCCCCAAGCTCAGTTGGGCTGGCAGGGGTGTTCACCTTGCAACTCATATGCCCCACTTGCCTGTTCCAATGATAAAGCCAGTTGTAGTACCTGTTTGAAGTCCAATTGGGGTTCAGCTCGTACGCACTTTTGCATGGTTATATCATTAACCCCACTCTCGTTGCCACTGAAATAACTTCACAGAGGCCGGTCTCCCATAATTCAGTCTCCCTCTATTTATTTGGGGAAATTCTTTGACACTGATCCAGCTTTCTAAGAGCTAGCTTTGAGAGTGAACAGGATGTCTGACATTCCTGTTCTTACCTGTCAACTAGGGCTCTCTGACTGGACCAGATTAACAGTACCAGTCAGGGAACTCACATTCAATGGCTGACCTTGTTACAATATCCACATATATCTTCCCCTGACGACTGTGTTTTGGACCAGACCAACCGCCCCTCTCAAAACATATTAAGAAGGTAGCCTAGACCCTAACGTATAAAGTATAACTCTATTGAAATACTTAATTAAATAATATATATTAACAACAACTATTTGACTATTCCAATATAATAACATCCCATAAACACACCCCTGGCAAAGGCAAATTCAGCAAAATAGGTTATTTCAGTTGCAATTCCAGCAGGAGGAAGAGAACCAACTTTTGGTTACAACAGAGTGTGGAATAAGAGCTTCCACATCTAGTTACAAGATCTCAGCAACTGCTGAAAGCTAAAACTAAAGATTCTGGTTCTATAGGAGTTTGACCACACCATTGCCTCTATTGTTCCAACTTTTAAAAAAAATCCAAGGCCCCACAAGTTGATTATTTTATTGACTTTAAAGAGACTACTTGGCACTTATGTCTTAAACTTTTTTCATTAAAAACAGCCATAGTATTGTCACACCTGGCAAAAGGTTGGTATCCTTAATTCTAATCATTACTATTTCAATTGCCTATACAACCTCACTCAAATCCTTTCTTTCCACTGTTATGATTGTGTATTTTAGCAACATTGCTATTGTGCATTCTAATTTTCCCATCCTTTCTGAATATCCCATTGTCTGGGTCTGATTCAAAGCTAAGTATTCCAATGTGTAGCTCTCTGTATTGGCTACTGCCTTATGATCTCTAAGCTCAATTTGTACTTATTTAAAGCTCTTTCTACAATTCCCATTGTTGTATTTGCTCCGCGTATTCATGGCTATAACTCTCTTCCTTGGATAACTGTCACCACCTTGACCTGATAGTCTTTTTCTCACACTTTTAGTTGCTGTGCACTGATATGTAGTCAATTTAATATGATTTATTTTTCATCACACCTGCTCTTTTTTTAACAAGTACTTTAGCATTATTTCCTCTGAACATTTCTGTTCCCAGACCATATTATCTTTGTCGCCTTTTGTAATTTAATCTTTGCTTTTAAGCCACATTTTATTTTTACCTTTTTAGATTATTATCTCTCCATTCAGACTCTCTCTCGATCTGAATGCTTGTTTAAGAGCTCTGCTACAGTGTTGTTTATCGTTTCAGCCATTCGAGTCTTCCCAGTTGGCCATAGAAAGTATTGCGCGATGCATGGACCAATGATGAGAGCATAAGGGTGGAGGTTATACACCCAACCAGACTTGGCAACATATCCCTGTATTGGTGCCAGTCTCCCGTGATTCAAAAGCACTAATTTCTATGCCTGTCTTACAGACACACTTTTAACTTCCCTGATCTCCTCATCTACATATCAATCACCAATGCTTTGGGATCACAAACCAATAATGAACTAACGACCCAAACATTAAAAATTTTGGTAATTGGTGCAGATGATCCCATTCACAACCACTTATTAGCTTTGGCGTGAGACTATAGTCTGTGCAGTAGTAAGTAATATCACTTGGAAAACAAATTCACTCAATTGCAATTTTAATTTTAATCTCAAAAATATAGGGGCAATGTTTTTAGGTAATTCTCTATTGTATGAATGAGGGAAAGCAAAAAGATTAATACAAATGAATAGCCTGAATTGGTCCTTAGGTTTCCCAGGAGGTTTATGTGCTCAGAACTCTTTCACATTAATCCACTTTGTTCTAAGACTGTAATCACTGTTCTTATTTTCACAATCTTAAGTCTATCAATTTGAATCAAAGTCGTATGAGTCATGACAAATCTGTGGTAATCTCATAACAATGAATTGGAAATAAAAAGCCTTTTCCCATCTTAAATTATCTCGGATGACAAGTTTTATGGTGAACCAGATGTGCCAATTTGCCCAAACGTTTTTAAAAAGAAATTTGCAACTTCCAGGCGCTTCCCTCTGGACAACATTTCCTGTCTCTCTTTATTTTATTGATATGTGCAGGGATCCTCTGGACCATCTTTATTTAGTTGTACGTCAGTTGGTAGCATCACCTCTCACCTCTAAGTCACATGGTTCCAGGTTCACAGAGTCCATTCCAAAGCCTGTGCACAAAAATCAAGGCTGGCTCTTCAGATCATTACTGAGGTCGTGCTGCACTATTTGAAATGGACTATTTCACATAATGTGTTAAACCAAGATTCTGGCTGCCCATGGGACTGCATGAAGAGGAGCTGAGGGACTTAGCTGACCCAGTGTCCTTTCCGATACTTAGCTCTCAAACAGTACCATTAAAACAAGTGTGGGCATTATCAGCTTGCAAATTGGCTGCCATGTTTCCGACAATACAACAAGACCCACAGTTATAAAGTAACTGACTGTCGAGTGTTTGAGATGTATGAATGTCATGAAAAGTGCTGATATAATGTACGTTATTTTCTTTTGTTCCTTCTAAGCTTTAATTATACCATCCTATACTTTTTTCATT
This sequence comes from Chiloscyllium plagiosum, assembly GCF_004010195.1. Taxonomy (NCBI): domain Eukaryota; kingdom Metazoa; phylum Chordata; class Chondrichthyes; order Orectolobiformes; family Hemiscylliidae; genus Chiloscyllium; species Chiloscyllium plagiosum. Next base: position 101,593,585 of record NC_057717.1, on the reverse strand, counting down.
CCTCAAAGTCCCAAACATCATGATTCAACATTGTCTCCACTTCTAACACTCTCTTTCTGAGGAGGCCAAAGATGCCAAACCTCTCATCTTCCACAGCTTTTTCTTTTCTCTGCAGTTTTCAAGCTTTGAAGTTCATGTTTGACATTACCTAATCACCACTTCCTGAAATACCTCATCTTTGGAACCAGAACTAGGGGGCATAGGTTTAAGTTGAGAGGGAAAAGATATAAAAGGGATCTAAGGGGCAACATTTTCTTGCAGAGGGTGGTGCTTATGGGGAATGAGCTGCCACAGGAAGTGCTGGAGACTGGTATGATTTCGACTTTTAAAAGGCACCTGAATGGATGTATGATTAGGAATGGTTTAGAGGGATTTTGACTAAATGCTGGCAAATGAAACTAGATTTATATAGAATATCTGTTTGGCATGGACAAGTCTGTTTCTGTGCTGTATATCTCTATGATTCTATGACTCTATATGGATCAGGGTGTCGGTGCACCAAAAAGCAGACAGATGATGTTGCATGTGGTCAACTGGGTGAAAAATAGCATTCACAATTTGAAGTCTACCTCATGAACGATCCTACTGTGATTCTACAAACTATCATAAATGTACAAAGGACTAACAGAATCTTGAAGGTGGTTGATTTGCCTGACTTTGCAGTACCTGGTGTCAGCTTATCTCAGAAACATCAAATCCAGCTTCTCCAAAAGTCACATTATTTGTGTAATCAATAAGTGAACACTAGACACAGTTCCACTTTTGATCTTTGAATTGCAAAATGAAAACACCTGGTATATTCTCTGCAACATGGCTGTCAACATTTCTGCTTTATGCAGCTTATATTCCAAATAGTTAGTAGTCAACTAAAGTTCAACTAAATAACTTAACTATACCCAATAATCAAGGGTCTAAAGAGTGCGTTAAAGTAACTTTCACTAGAGAAAATGTACTAGGGAAACTAATCGGATTAAAAGCCTATACCTTCCCTAGACCTGATGAGTTACATCCAAGGATTTTAAAGAGAGCAGCTACAGAGATGGTTGATGCAGTTTAGCAAGCTTCCAAGATTCTGAAAAATCTCTCAGAGGATTGGAAAACTGATAGTACAACACACTTATTCAAAAAGAGAGGGAGATAAACAAACCAGTAACTAAAGATTGACTTAGTTTAATATCTGACATTGTGAAAATGTTAGAGTTCGTTATAGAGGATGTAAAAGCAGAGCATTTAGAAAGACATAATATAAACAAGTGAAGTCAACATGACTTCATGAAAGGGAAAATGTAATTTTCCCTTTATCTATTTATTTCATTTTAATAAATAAAGAGAAACCAGTAGGTGAAACATTTTTGGATTTCCAAAAGATGTTTAATAAAGCACGACACATTAGACTGTGGTGTTGAGGGTGGTTTGTTGGCATGGATAGGGGATTGGTTAACAAACAGAGACAGAGAGTTGGGATAAAGGGAGCATTTTCAGATGACACTTGTAACTAGTGAAATGCCACAGGGATCAGTACAGGGGCCACAATTATTTACAATATATATTAATGACTTGGATGAGCGAAGTGATTGTACCATCACCAAGTTTTCAGATGACACAAAAATATAAGGGAAGGCAAGCAATGAGGAATACACACAGAGTCTGTAGAGGGAGAGAAATAGATTAAGTCAATGGGCAAAAACTTTGCAGACAGAATATAATGTGGGAAATGTGAGGTTTTTCACTTTGGCAAGAAAAGTAGAAGAACTGAATATTATTAAAATGAGGAAAGATTGCAAAAAGCTGTAGCATAAGGGGGATCCTTGTTCATAAATCACAAAAAGGTAGCATTTATGTTTAGCAAATGATAGAGAAGGTAAATGAACTGTTGGTCTTTATTTCAAAGGGAATGGAATATAAAAATAAGGAGGTCATGCTATAATAATACGGGACACTAGTCAGGCTACAGCTGGAATACAATGAACAGTTTGTCCCTCGATGTACTGGCAGAGGAGGTTAGGTGAATTGGCCACGCTAAACTGCCCGTAGTGTTAGGTGCGTGGGTAAATGTAGGGGAATGGGTCTGGGTGGGTGCGCTTCGGCGGGTCGATGTGGACTTGTTGGGCCAAAAGGCCTATTTCCACACTGTAAGTTATCTAATCTAGTGTAAGTAATCTAATCTAATCTAGGAGGTAATTCAGAGAAAGTTCACTAGGTTTATCCTGGATTTGCATAGACTGACTCATGAAGAGAAGCCTGTATTCTTTGGAATTTAGGAATATGAGATGCAACATTATTGAAGCAAACAAGATTCTCAGGTGACTTCACAGGATGGATGCAGAAAGGTTGTTTTCCCCATTATGGGAGGATCTAGGACCAGGGGGCATCATCACAGAATAGAGGATCATCCATTTAAAACAAAGATGAGGATGAATTTCTGCTATGAGAGGATAATGAATCTGTAGAATTCTTTACCTCAAAGGCTGTGAGGCTGGGTCATTACGTATATTAAAAACTGAGCTAGGCAGATTTTTAATCTGCAAGAAAATCAAGGATTGTGGGAAAAAGGCAGGAAAGTGGAGTTGAGAATAACTGTATCAGCCATGATCTCACTGAATGGCAGGGCAGATTCACTGGACCAAATTGCGTACTTCTGCTCTGACATCTTATGGTCTGATAGCCTTACAGCAAACATGATGTTGCCAGTTAGTATAGTCAGGAGAAAATCAAGAGTACATGAGATGGATCTCATGGAGGAGATGTGCCTGATGAGGACTGAGAGATGACGATGTGAAGAAGAAACTGGAATATGATAAATTTCCACTACCACTCACTTTACCTGTTACTGAGGCCTACACCTGTTAACAAGTCTCTACCTTATGTTGTTGTAGTGTTTCCATAGTATTTCTGACAGAAATTTCAAGACAGTCTAGGACCTAAGCACAGGAATGTGGTGAGGTTTTGGGGGAAAGTGTGATGTCATACAGTACAGAAGCAGATCCTTTGGTCCAAATCATCCTTGCCGACCAGATGTCCCAATCTGACCTATTCTCATTTGTCACCATTTGGCCCACATCCCTCTAAACCCTTCCTATTCATATACCCTTCCAGATGCCTTTTAAATATTGTAATTGTACTCACCTCCACCAGTGGAATGGGAAATAAGAATTGAGAAAGAAACAGTAAAATAATGCATAAATGCATCACAAAAAGTGTAGTAATAAACCCAAAAGATGAAAAAGGTATCATATTGTCCTTGGATCTGAGAAGTATATCACTTCCAGCCAAGCTAACAGTGCATGTTTTGGGGTAGCACCAAAATCCATGCCAGCTTGTCTAAGATTTCGAGGGGGACAAGTATCATCTGGAATTTTCAGATTGTTCTGACAGCAAATAAGTACCTTCTGCTAGGAACTATCACTATTTGAGCATTTAGGTTTGTGGCTCAGGTTGACTGGCTCCAAAATCGAACAGTAAATTGATGTAATCTGATAAGTTTAATAATTCTTTGAGAGATCAAACAGCCATCACTAAACATAAAAACAAACTTCAGTACTAGTTCCTGTATCTTAGGAGAGGAGGAAAAGTGATAAAATTGGAGAAAGTGAAAGAGATTTCAATAGTTAAACTTCAAAGAAGAATGCGGATGTTCTTTTGGGGCTTGAAATGGCATTCCACGATTCTTTAGTTGAAAAGTCTGCTTTCCCACTGTTTTATTTGGATTTGAACTACAAACGCTGCTATTAACTTTGTCTCGTTTCTGATTAATGCGATTATAGTAAAGGTTACTAGCTCGCAGTTTCCAAAATGGACAATGCAATCTTTGTAATTCTTGTCAATATTCTAGAATTTTATGATCATTAAACCCGTACTTGTAAATCTAAACAAACATTAATTATGAAATTACAGAAATTTGATTTGTTACTTAAAAACATGCTGCAGTCTTTGTGCAATAATTTACCTTGTCCATATGCTCAGACAGAGAATATAGATAAGCAAGGAGACTTTTTAAAAAGTTCATCTGAAATGTTTACTTGTTTCTCCCCACTGCCAAATTTTCAATGGTTTTGAAGTTGCCAAACTATTTCTGAAAAGCTTTTTCGAAAATAAAAAACAAACATGAAACCAAGACTGAATTTAGTACCTAACGGAAAAAGTATAATGACCCAAACGTGATCAGATCTGAAGTATTCTCAAGGTGAAAGGTGCAATAACTGTACACTAGGGAAGGTTTGGAAATTACATCAGAATTTCTAACAAAGTTTATAAAAAGGGTTATGTACAACACTTCTCCTAAGCTGTGTAGCTGCAGACAAGCAGTCCCTTTAAGGTTTCCCACATGACAATCAGCATGCTGACCCCGATCGCGGCATTATCGTTATCCAATAACAAGAATGCAATGAACAGAATCACCGAATTGTTACAGCATAGAAGGAGGCAGTTTCACTCATTGTGCCTGCACTGTTGTCCGACCCTAATACTAATAACGAAAATCTGCTCATGCCCTCTCATTTTTCAGCTAGGAATGGTAGTAACTGAACTATATAGATCAGTGTACCTTGAATCACATCTGGATTGGCATTTGTAGGATGGCATTTAGACTCAGCAATGTTGGTCCGTGAAGAGAAAATCTGAAAATTACCCACTTCTAGTCGCTAACCAATGATCCCAGGCAAAAGGTGAAGCTACATGGTTTTACTGTGTGAGCTAATGCAATGTCTACATGGCAAATATTCTGTCAATATTCACAGTTGTGCTGGTAGAGCTACATCTCGGCAGTGTTAATTTCTTTGGGACTGGAGATAAAATAAGCAATATTTTCTAAAACTCTCTGGAACATGGCTAGTCTGACCCAACTACATTTATTTTGATCATATCACATTATAAACAAGGCTTTTTTTGCCTTTCCGAGTGATAATATGAACTATGGAGTATGATATTGACAGAGAGAGGTAAAACAGTAATTATTAGATTAGGATAGAGTTTTTGGAGGCCTGGATTAATAAATTGGGCACCTATGAAATTCCATAGCACTGAGAGGGTTAATTTACTGTGTGCTATTGTGATGCTGTTGAAAGTGAAAAGATCTCTTTCTCTTCTTTTTGGGTTTGCTTTTTCTTTTTGGCAGCTGCCCAACAGCCCAGTTTATCTCCTCATCACAAACACATGTTTCAGTTTCACCAGCATAGTCCTCTGTGGGAACATTCTTCAAATCATAAGCAAGTTAGGGTTGTGATTTTTTTTTCTCTCTCTTCTTTCGCAAGAATAGCTGACACATGTTGGGAAATGTCCACTTAGATCTTAGACGCACATTAACATTGTGCGAGTAACATCCAGGATTTTCAATATGTGATCAGGCGAAAAGCATCAATTGCTGATTTGTTTTTCTCCTCCTCCCATAAATCTAATTAAAAATAAATGTGGAAGCTAAAATATTAAATTTATTCTTATTAGCTTATCAACAGAGAAGATCTTTTGTAATAGGTTCTTGTCTAACTTTGGACGGGGTACATATCTGAACTGAACTGATATGTCAGTGCATAAATAGTTATAATAGCGATACACGACCTCCTGTCTGTGACTGCTACTGATAGTTTGGCTGTTGGTATGGAAAGATCTCCATTTGTACTCTAGTCAAATTCCTGCTGTAAACATCCTTTATTTAATATCTTATTTTTTTCCCAGCACAGATTACTTCTATTATTTGTCAAAGCTGCACCGAATGATCTGCAGATATTGCAAACCCACAATACAATCATGACGCAGGGGTGGTCTTGCAGCACTTCTGGTTTTCCCTGACTGAACTTACCTCAGGATAATTCATTTAAGTGATAGCTCATTGTGCTCCTGGGGTTGCAAAGCTGACCAAGGTGCAGGAGGTGGGATGTCTGTGGTCACGGGAGACTTGTTCAAGGCTCAAACAGAGCAATTGAACTTCAGCTTTAGAAAAGCTTTACTGCAGACGTGATTTTCACATCCCTGGAGGTGGCGAGAAGGGCAAATAATAAGACCATAAGAAATAGGAAATGGAGTAGGCCATTTGGCCCCTTGAGCATACTCTGCCATTCAATAGGATCATGGTTGATCTGAAATTCCTCACATCCACTTTCCCACATTTTCCTCGTAACCCTTGACCTCCTGACTGATCAAGAACCTATCTGAGCCTTAAATACACACAAGGACCCAACCCCCCACAGCTCTCTGAGACAAGGGGTGCCATAGACTCTCAACCCTCTGAGAGAAGAAATTCCTCCTCATCTCCATTTTTAATTGGTGCCCCTTTATTGTCTATCCCTATTTTGCTGGTGAAGGTGATGCTGAGCAGCTTTCTTGAACCACTGCAGTCCTTGGAGTGCATAGATACCCACAGAGCTGTTAGGAAGGACGTTCCATCATTTTGATCTAAACTTTGGCAAGTAACAGTGTCTAATGTGTTGAAAATATTTGGCATTAGAAATTGTGTCCATGTGTCAAGTGTTATGATTCTATCGGATGTTAATACTTGACAAGACAGATCCCAGACTGAAACCTAGCTTGATAGATCATATGTTATTTTGTTTTGATTTCAGTTAAGTGGTCTGGCACTCAAAACAAGCACATAATGCTGCAGATTTTGCTTTAACAATAAAACAGAAGATAAAAAAAAGAAAACAAAGATTTTTAAATGCAAAGTAAATGTATAATCCTATTAATCTTAAAATACTGTTTTATAAATTGGAAAGTAAAACAACAGCTTTTGTGTAATGTCCAAAACACACCTATGGTACAGTACTCAAAACACCACTTGTGCTGTACTCGCACCAGAGTTCCTGTCTCTAATACCTCAACAGGCTTAAGTCACTCATAACTTGTTAACTTATGGACAGGAACTGCCTTTTCCTGGTGTTATTCATGCATCTGAACTTAAATCCTTTAAGTAATCTCTTCAGGAATTTATTACAACACTTTTGGTCTGGGACTAACAACAAACCTGTACTCAGGGTAGGAAAGGGGGCAAGAGAGGAGGGGGAGTGGCATTTTTGTTAAGGAATAACATTACTGCTGTAATTAGAGAGGATATTCCTGGGAATATGTGCAGGGAAGTTATTTGGGTGGAACTGAGAAATAAGAAAGGGTGATTACCTTATTGGGATTGTATTATAGACCCCCCTGATAGTCAGCAGGAAATTGAGAAATAAATTTGTAAGGAGATCTCCATTATCTGTAAGAATAATGGGGTGTTATGGTAGGGGATTTTAACTTTCCAAACACGGACTGGGACTGCCATAGTGTTAAAGGTTGAGATGGAGAGGAATTTGTGAAGTGTTTAGAAGAAAATTTTCTGATTCAGTATGTGGATGTACCTACTAGAGAAGGTACAAAACTTGATCTACTCTTGGCAAATAAGGCAGCGCAAGTGACAGAGGTGTTAGTGGGGGAGCACTTTGGGGCTAGTGACCCTAATTCTGTTAATTTTAAAATAATGATGGAAAAGGATAGACTGGATCCAACAGTTGAAGTTCTAAATTGGAGGAAGGCTAATTTTGACGGTTTTCGGCAAGAACTTTCAAAAACCGATTGGGACAGATGTTCGCAGGTAAAGGGACGGCTGGAAAATGGGAAGCCTTCAGAAATGAGATAACGAGAGTCCAGAGACCATGTATTCCTGTTAGGGTGAAAGGAAAGGCTGGTAGATGTAGGGAATGCTGGATGACTAAAGAAATTGAGGGTTTCGTTAAGAGGAAGAAGGAAGCATATGTCAGAAATAGACTGCAGAAATTGAGTGAATCTTTAGAGTATAAAGGCAGTTGGAGTATACTTAAGAGGGAAATCAGGAGGGGAAAAATGGGACATAAGGTGGCTTTGGCAAATAGAGTTAAGGAGAATCCAAAGGGATTTTATACAAACATAAAGAACAACAGGAGAACTAGGAAGTGAATAGGACTTCTCAAAGATCAGCAAGGCAGCCTATGTGTGGAACCGCAAGAGGTGGAGAAAGATGCTAATGAGTATTTTGCAACAGTATTTAGTGCGAAGAAGGACATTGAAGATATAGAATGTTGGGAAATAGATTGTGACATCTTGAATAATGTCCCTATTACAGAGGAAGGGGGTGCTGGATGTCTTAAAATGCACATGGGTGGGTAAATCCCCAGGACTTGATCAAGTGCACCGTAGAACTCTGTGGGAAGTGATGGAAGAGATTGCTGGGCCCCTTGTTGAGATATTTATATCATTAATCGTCACAGGTGAGGTGCCAGAAGACTAGAGGTTGGCTAATGCAGTGTCACTATATATGAAAGGTGGTAAGGAAAAGCCAGGGACCTATAGACTGGTGAGTCTGACATCGGTGATGGGCAAATTGTTGGAGGGAATCCTGAGTGACAGGATTTACATGTACTTGGAAAGGCACGTTCCGATTAGGGATAGTTAACATGGCTTTGTGCGTGGGAAATCATGTCTCACTAACTTGACTAAGCTTTTTGAAGAAGTAACAAAGAGGATTGATGAAGGCAGAGTGGTAGATGTGATCTATATGAAGTTCAGTAGTTGCAAGTGACGGAGGTATTAGTGGGGGAGCACTTTGGGGCCAGTGACCCTAATTCTGTTAGTTTTAAAATAATGATGGAAAAGGATAGACTGGATCTAACAGTTCGACAATGTCCCTCATGGTATACTAATTAGCAAGGTTAGATCACATAGAATACAGAGAAAACTAGCCATTTGGATACAGAACAAGCTCAAAGGTTGAAGACAGAGGGTGGTGGTGGAATGATTTGGATGTGAATATAGGAGGTATAGTTACTAAGTCACAGGTGACACCAAAATTAGAGGGGTAGTGGACAGCGAAGAAGGTTTCTCAGAGTACAATGGAATCTTGATCAATGGGCCGATGGGCTGAGGAGTGGCAGATGGAGTTTAATTTAGATAAATGTGAGGTGTTGCATTTTGGAAAGGCAAGTCAGGGCAGGACATATATACTTAATGGTAAGGTCCTGGGGAGTGTTGCTGAACAAAGATACCTTGAAGTGGAGGTTCATAGTTCCTAGAAAGTGGAGTCGCAGATAGATAGGATAGTGAAGAATGCATTTGGTATGCTTGTCTTTATTGGTCAGAGCACTGAATATAGGAGTTGGGAGGTCATATTGTGGCTGTACAGGATGTTGGTTAGGCCACCTTTGGAATATTACCTGCAATTCTGGTTTCCCTCCTCTCAGAAGGATGGTGTAAAATTGAAAGGCTTCAGAAAGGATTTACAAGGATGCTGCCAGGGTTGGAGGGTTTCAGCTATAGGGAGAGGCTGAATATGCTGGGGCTGTTTTCCCTGGAGCATTGGAGACTAAAGGGTGATCTCATAGAAGTTTTTAAAATCATGAGGGGCAGGAATAGGGTGAATAAGCAAGGCTTTTTTCCCTGGGGGGGGGGGGGAGTTCAGAACTAGAGAGCACAGATTTAGGATGAGAGGGAAAAGATTTAAAAGGGACCTAAAGGGCAGCTTTTGCATGCAGAGGGTGGTACGTGTATGGAATGAGCTGCCAGAGGAAGTGGTGGAAGTTGGTACAATTGCAACATTTAAAAGGCATCTTGATGGTATATGAATAGGAAGGGTTTGGAGGGAAATGGCCATGTGTGGCAAATGAGACTAGATTAATTTGGGATATCTGCATGGACGAGTTGGGCCGAAAGGTCAGTTTCCATGCTGTACATCTCTCTGAATCTAATGTAATCTTGGTTCACTGCAATCTTCCCTTGTCAGGATTGCCAGTCTATACAAGCCTGTTCAAAATGCAAAATAAAGCTAAAAGAAAATCTCTCTGTCTGACCTGTGGGTGTTTCCCCCTTCCTGAAAAAACAAGCTCCAGAAATCATGAACAAGCCTTCAGGGCCCATTAATTACATTGCTGGGTTTCAAAACAGTTTTAGGTAAACAAAAATCTCATTGTGGTGCACAAAAAACAATTGATTCTAAATCTCGGCCTCAAAAAGCTGTTTTAAAATAAATCTTTATGGCTACAGAAATACTTACAAGTCAATTATTAATTTCCAAATGACAGAAAACTCACATTGCATTATAAAAACTTGCATTACAGTTATCACGTGGACTACATCACACAAGCTAACAACTAATGTTAGGGTTGCAAATGACAATACCTTTCTCACGTTTCCAGTGGGAAAGCGCAGAGAGCACAGAGAGATTTCTTTGGATTACTGGCGGACTCCTCAGATTCTGCCTGTAGCAGTTGTCAAGGACCTCCACAGAAATTTGATGATGTATGAGAAAATAGAGCATGACAGTTGAAAGAAGACACATCAGGAGATGGCAACTAAGAAGGACTGACCTCTCAATGCCAACCACACAGAAAATCCCCAGTGGCAGTGATGTGTCATATCATCCATGCTCAATCTTTGCTGCCACCTTCATCTTTGAGAAAGATGTGTCATACAGCTTTAAATGTATTAGGATAATAATATATATTAGGGTGCCAACCTACAGCCATGAGAACATTTCATGCAGCTCACATCTGCTGTAATTTACAGTGTGTTTGTATATTTGCAAGGAGGTGGTCCACCAAGCAGAGACCTTTTCTCTCCTGACTGCACAGCTGCAGGCTTTCTGGTGAGTCTATCAGAAGCAAATGCAGGGGAGAACCAGTCTACTTGGATGAAGGTTGAGAAGGAGGAGGCTGAAAGAACACAGCAAGCCAAGCAGCATCAGGAGTCAACGTTTCAGGTGTAACCCTTCTTCAGGACCTGGGCTGGGTAGAAAGGGATAAAGGGGGGGCTGGGGGAAGGATAGGTAAACACAGGTAGAGGGTATGACCTGGTTGGTCAATGGGAGGAATGAATTTGGTTGGTGGCTGGAAGGAAGGGTCAACCAGAGGAATGGAATGGAGGGGGAGGGGCTGGGAAGGGAGTCAGGGAGATGGGAAAGGAGGTTATTTGAAATCAGAGAACTCAATGTTGAGTCCTCCGAACTGTAGGCTGCCGAGGTGGAAGATGAGGTGTTGTTCCTCCAATTTGTGGTCTGATTCATTGTGGCAATGGGGGAGGCCGAGGATGGTCATGTTGGAAAGGTGGGAAGGGGAATTAAAATGGATGGTCAGGTCGGCTCCTGCGGGCCCAGCTGAGATGCTCAGCAAAACATGCCTTGAGTTTATGTTTGATCTCCCTGATGTAGCGAAGACCACATCGGGAGCACTTGATACAATAAACTAGGTTGGAGGAGAGGCAGGTGAACCTCTGTCTCACCTGAAAGGACTGTTTACAACCTTGGATTGAGGTGAGAGGGATGGTGTGCCAGCAGGTTTTGCATCTTTTCCAGTTGCAGGGGACCGTACCTGGGTTTTGGAGGTTTGGTGGGAAGAGTGGCGCAAACCAAGGAGTGGTGAAGGGGACAGTCCTTACAGAAGGCAGAGATGGGTGGGGAGGGGAAGAAGTTCTTGGTGATGGGGTCTAGTTGGAGTTGGCAGAAGTGTAAACTCAGAGCATGTTTCACCGCACATCTCAGCCGGGTCCGCAGGGGCCTACCTGACCTCCCAGTCACCGCCCATTTTAATTCCCCTTCCCACTCCTTTTCTGACATGACCATCCTTAGCCTCCTCCATTGCCACAATGAATCAGACTGCAAATTGGAGGAACTCATCTTCAACCTGGGCAGCCTGCAGTCTGGAGGACTCAACATTGAGTTCTCCAATTTCAAGTAACCTCCCTTCCCATTCCCTGACTCCCTTCCCAGCCCCTCTCCCTCCCTTCCTTCCAGTTACCCACCGGATTCTTTTCTCCCATCAACCAACGAGATTGTACTCTCCATCTGTGTTCCCTTATCCCTACCTCACCACCCCAATCCCCCCCCACCCTCCTCCCTCCACTTATCTGCAGCTCTCCTTACACCCACCCCCAGTCCTGAAGAAGGGTTACACCTAAAACATTGACTTCTCCACCTCCTGATGCTGCCTGGCTTGCTGTGTTCTTCCAGCCTCCTGTTTGTCCACCTTGGATTCCAGCATCTGCAGTTTTTTTTCTCTAATTGAATGAACAGCAAGCAACACAAGGCCTGAGGTAGGGAGATGACGGACTGGCTCTGAAAATGCGAGTCTTTCTGCTTTCATTTTAGACCCTCCAACAGCCACAAATTTACAAGGAGGGAAGGAATAGTATCTGGTGCCGGGGAGGTTACTTTTCACTTGGGTCGCCCTTGTCTCTGGGCACCACTTGAAGCAGTTATTTAGTGACAGGTTTTGGAGGATGCTGCTCTGGGTGCCTGCTTTGCTGTTCTTGTAGAGGGCATAAGTTCTTGATCATGTGTTGGCTGAGGGTCAGCTTCCTTTCAGGGGTGTTCTGGATAGCCATGGCAATCAGGTCTTATAGAAGTACGAGATCTGGACCAGCTTGAGCAGCATCTCTTACAGCCAACCCAGTTTGCCTCTGCCATCACCACCACATCTAAATTTGTATAATTAGCAACCTTCCCCTCATATCATTCACTTTTGCTGAAAGATGTCTTCAGCCCTACATTGAGCTATCCTTCCAAAAATTTTGTTTAAAAAGAGCAGAGCTGTGCAATCTTATTGTGAGCTGTCAATCTAAACAATTAATAAAAGGTGCACAAAGTTACAAATCACACCATACCAGGTTATAGTCCAACAGGTTTAATTGGAAGCACTAGCTTTCGGAGCGCTGCTCACAGCCACCTGATGAAGGAGCGTCGCTCCGAAAGCTAGTGCTTCCAATTAAACCTGTTGGACTATAACCTGGTGTTGTGTGATTTGTAACTTTGTACACCTCAGTCCAACACCGGCATCTCCAAATAATGCAAGGGGCTTATGCTCTAACATTTGGTTTGGCTGCTCAGAAGGCTTTTGCTTTGTAATTTCTTCCTGCACCTCATCCTGCTTTTCTGGGAAGTTGCAGAATGAAATGAAAGATGCGTTCCTGAGAAAAGGGAGAAAACTCTATCCAAGAATAAATCAACCTCCATTTGTGGTGTGGTACAAACCTCTCAGGATTGGGGAGATATATCAATCAAACCTACCACTATGCTGGAGTGGACAGCTGGTTTATTTTATAGTAAAATTTTATGTTTGAGTTTTTTGGACATTGCCTGATTCTCTTTACTTGCTGTGTAATGGCAAAATATCATGTACAGGAAGATGCACTGCAGAATATGACTGTAATTTAGCTTCTAAGGATACGATTATCTGTTAGATGGCTATGCATGAATAAATATACTGCTGTAAATATGTAGCTCATAAAAGTTAACAATGGGTTTGGTTACCAGCTTTCTATATAATTCTGATTTCTATGTGCTGCAACAACAAAGCTTCCCTTTGTTTGCAACTGAAAATACACAGCTGTCTTAATTTAAGTGTTATAATCTTGTCATAATTTAGCTCTGCTCATTTTGGTTCAGAATTGTGTCTTTTCATTCAATGTCATAGTCATTTAAAATTTTAAGGAAAACAAGTATAATTTTGTTAGAGGGGCTAGGAATGTGGCATCATCTTGGCAACCAAATGCATACATTTCCCTCTGATTTATCGGTGTCTTGCAAACTTTCCCACTTTGCCCAGCACCTAGAATTTCAGAACAGGGATAGCACAAGTCTCTGAAACTCCAGCTAAATACAAGCTCCTCAACTGCATCATTCCAATTTTTCATTGCGCCCACAACCTGCTGGTTTTGCTCCATTTGATTCTGAAACCGATAGTTTTATATCTTTATGAATCCACTGGAGACAATTCAAATTGCTCATGTTTTATTTGAAAAGGCTGCATGGTCCAGAACATTTTGACATTAAAAATATCATGCTTGAGGGACAGATATACCCTCCTGTTACCTTTCTGATTCGTTTTCAAATGACAGTGTTTCCAATAAAGTCTCCATTAAGGCTCATATAAAATTTTACAATAAGGAAGCTTATTCCAATGCATTTCAGAAACTTTTAGATGAAGTTTTCCCAAACTCCTACGGTAATTTTGGAATCCCTTGAAAAATGGTGTAAATGTCTTAAAATGTTGACCTTGTTATCTTCATTAGGGAACATCTGCAGAAATTCAAGGCATTATAATTAATAAAATGGAAGAGATTTCAGGACCGTCGTGATCCACTTGGGAAGGTGCATTGATATCTGAGCCCCACTACTCCAGGTTGGCACAAAAGATAATAATTTAAGTGCACAGAGTTTCCAGTTTACTGGCCTGATGGTACGTTATCACAAAACATTGTTCAGTTTTCTGTGCTTAATAAGAACTCTATTATAAATAAATAAGTTCTAGCTGCAGGTAAACAATAACTATGAACTGACAACATATAACCCTATTAATTAAAACTCTAATCCTCTTTTTAAAAACCTCTACACATACAAATAGACAGCCTCAGACAAACAATTGAATGTTATATGTATAGGAAAAAGAACTGGGGAATCATAGTTCAATAGCTAGCAAAGGATTGGTGATATGTTCCTCTTGCTTCCCAAGACCTTCTGTTCTCCAACCTCTTTCTTCAAATTCTTTCACTTCATAGAAAGCACAGAGCAAGTATAACACTAATTATAAAGTCTCTAAGTTACTGATTAAATGCAACTGTTTACAGCAACTGGTGAGAGAATTTTTTTTTCCCACCCTTTAGTTAATTTTACTGCAGAGAGATTAAGGCATAGAAGCTGTTCCTTCAGCAGTCCAGAGGCAGCTCTCCATCTATCACAGACACTCAAGCTGTTTACCTGCCCAGGAGCCAGAGCGTGATTGTCAGGATGATTTCTGGCATCCACAACGAATCCTAAATGCACAAACCAATTAGCAATCTGTTGTTAGATGAATCTCACTGTGCATGCCTCCAGCAGAGGGTGACCGAGAGGGAGAGGCATCACTTCAGTGCATACACTACAGCCTGGAAGAGCAGATCATTGTGGACCTGGTTTCAAGGAGTGCTTAAGGCCCAAACACTACATCACAGTTGTGTTTCCCTCCATCCCTCCTCCTCTAACCAAAAAAATGGGGTAGAGAGACATGCTACTGCAAAATTTGTTGGTAGCAGAGTAAGCAGTTTGGGGCTAGAGCTGAATGGGAGTGAATGGAGAGCAGCCTGGGAAGGTAAGAGATTATAAAAACTTATCTCGTGGATTTGGGGCATGCCCTTTGGGACTGGAGCTGAGAGGGAGCGAACAGAGAGCAGCCTTGGAAGGTAAATGTTTCTAATTTAAGACTGTTTTGACTGAGGAGAAATTGAAAACTGACGTCATAGGAGGGGCAAAATTTGATTAGCTAATAAGAGGTCTGCTAAATTTGAATCTGTGTTAAACTGAGGGTCAGATGATGTGTTGTACCTGCATGATGGGAGCTGGTGGACCCCATTGTGATTCCCATTGACCGTGTCTGTTATAAATGTTAGTTGCTGGAAGATCTCCAGCTCAGAGTCGATGAGCTGGTACCTGAGCTTCAAACATTGCAACACAGGGAGGGAGAGAGTTACCTCGATGCTGTGTTTCAGGAGACAATCACATCCTTAAGACTAACCAACTCAAATTTGGCCAGTGGCCAGGGACTGGAGGGTGTGGCTGTGAGTGACGCAAATAGAGGGATCAAAGAGGTATAGTTGCAAGAGCCTTAGAGCCTTTCCTTGTTCAACAGGTTCAGGAATTTTGTTCCTTGTGTGGATGGGAATGGGGACTTCAGAAAGGATGAGCTGACTGACCTCAGCACCATGGTGCAGGAAGCCATTCAAGTGAGAGGGAGAGAAGAGAAATGTTGTTATAATTGGGGATAGTATAGTTAGCGACAGAGACACTGTTCTCTGTGACCAGGATCGAGAGTCCCAAAGATTGTCTTGTCTGCCTGGTGCTTGGGTTTGGGATATCTCATCTGGGCTGCAAAAGAACTTGGAGTGGGAGGGTAAAGATCCAATGGCCATGGTCCGTGTAGGTACCAATGACATAGATAAAACTAGGGCAGAGGTTCTGTAAAGGGAGTATGAATAGCTAGGAGCTAAATTAAGAAGTAGAACCAAACAGGTAATAATCTCTGGATTGCTACCTGAGCCACGAGCTAATTGGCACAGGGTCAGTAAGATTAAGCAGGGAAATGCGTGGCTCAAAAGACTAGTGTAAGAGAAATGGGTTTTAATTCATTGGACATTGACACCATTACTGGGGAAGAAGAGACCTGTTCCAACGGGACGGTCTTCACCTCAACGGCGCTGGGACCAGAGTCCTAGAAAATTGCATAACTAGGGCTGTAGACAGGGCTTTAAACTAAATGGGGGTGGGGAAGGGGTCAATTATTGGGGAAATTAGAAAACCCAAATTAAAGAAGGAGATAAGAATGAAGAACTCGGGAGAGGTTATTAAAATCTCCAGCACAGACATAAATAGGACAGAGTGTATGGAAAAGGTTAGCAATCAAACTTCAAGCACACTGGACAAACAAATGACAATGAGAAGAGGGATGGTTAATACAAAACTGAAGGTGTTATATCTGAATGCCCGCAGTATAAGGAATAAGGTAAATGAGCGCAGATCGAAATCGGTAGGTATGATGTGGCGGGCATCGCCGAGGTATGGTCAGGATTTGGAGCTGAATAATCAAGGATATACATCCACTCAAAAAGATAGGCAGGTGGGCAGAGGGGGTGGTGTTGCCTTTTCAGTAAGAAATAAAATTAAATCAACAATAACAAATGAAGTAGGGTCAGATAGTGTAGAATCTGTATGGGTAGAACTGAGGAACCACAAAGGTTAAAAAAAAATGTCGTTGGAGTTCTGTACAAGCCTCCAAACAGTAGTCAGGAGCTAGGGCACAAGATACACCAGGAGATAGAAAGGATGTGTAGGAAAGGCAAAGTTACAGTGATCATGGGGGATTTCAATATGAAAGCGGACTGGGAGAATTGGGTTGGTTGTGGATTGTAAGAAAAGGATTTTGTGGAATGTCTCCAAGATGGCTTTTTGGAGCAGCTTGTGGTGGAGCCCACTAGGGAACAGGCAATATTGGATTTAGTGTTATGCACTGAGGCAAACTTGATAAGAATTCCTTCACCTTAAGCTCTCTTAGGAGGCAGTGATCATAATATGATTGAATTTATTGTGCAATTTGAGAGGGAGGGAAGAGTATCAGAGGTAATGGTATTATAGGCAACTACAGAATCTTGGGGGAGGCCCTGGGTAGAATTGACTGGGAGAGGAGCCCAGCAGGAAAGACAGTGGAACAGCAATGGCAGGAGTTTCTGGGAGTAATTCAGGAGACACAGCAGAAATTCATTCCGAGAAAAGAGAGGATGAGGCAACCATGGCTGCCTAGGGAAGTCAGGGATAGCATAAAGCAAAAGAGAAAGCATATAATGTGGCAAAGGGCAATGGGAAACCAAAGGATTGGGAAGCTTACAAAGACCAACAGAGGGCAACAAAAAAAGAATTATGGAGGGAGAAGATTAAATATGAGGGTAAGATACCCAGTAAAACAAAGGAACACTGTAAAAGTTTCTTCAGATATATAGAGGACAAAAGAGAGGCAAAAATGGATATTAGACTGCTGGAAAATGATGCTTGAGAAATAGTAGTTTGGAACAAGGAAGTGGCTGA
This sequence comes from Chiloscyllium plagiosum, assembly GCF_004010195.1. Taxonomy (NCBI): domain Eukaryota; kingdom Metazoa; phylum Chordata; class Chondrichthyes; order Orectolobiformes; family Hemiscylliidae; genus Chiloscyllium; species Chiloscyllium plagiosum. Next base: position 101,576,046 of record NC_057717.1, on the reverse strand, counting down.
GGAGCTGAATAATTACTTCGTGTCAGTATTCACGACGGAAGACATGAGTAATATCCCAAAAACTCAAGAGAGCGAGGGGGCAGAGCTGAATATGGTGGCCATCACCAAGGAGAAAGTGCTAGAAAAACTGAATGACTTGAAGATGGATGAATCATGTGGACCAGATGGATTACATCCCAGAGTTCTAAGCTAAAGAGATAGTGGAAGCGTTAGCGGTGATCTTCCAGGAATTGTTAGAATCAAGTACGGTCCTAGAGGACTGGAAAATCGCTAATGTGACACCCCTGTTTAAAAAGGAAGTAAGGCAGAAGACAGAAAATTACAGACTGATTAGTCCAGCCTTGGTCGTGGGTAAGATCCTGGAATCCATCATGAAGGATGAGATTTCTGAATACTTGGAAGTGTATGGTTAAATAGGGCAGATCTGCATGGTTTCATCAAGGGGAGGTCATGCCTGACAAATCTGCTAGAATTCTTTGAGGAAGTAACAAGCAGGTTAGACCAAGGAGAGCCAGTGGATGTAATCTACCTGGACTTCAAGAAGGCCTTTGACAAGTTGCCACACAGGAGGTTACTGAGTAAGATGATCAGAGGAATAGATAGAGTAGACAGTCAGAAACTTTTTCCCCGGGTGCAACAGAGTGTTACAAGGGGACATAAATTTAAGGTGAAGGGTGGAAGGTATAGGGGAGATGTCAGGGGTGGGTTATTTACCCAGAGAGTGGTGGGGGCATGGAATGCGCTGCCTGTGGGAGTGGTAGAGTCAGAATCTTTGGTGACCTTTAAGCGGCAATTGGATAGGTACATGGATGGGTGCTTAAGCTAGGACAAATGTTCGGCACAACATCGTGGGCTGAAGGGCCTGTTCTGTGCTGTATTGTTCTATGTTCTATGAGTAAGATAAGGGCCTATAGTGTCAGAGGCAAGAAGCTAGCCTGGATAGAAGCTTGGCTGTCTGGCAGAAAGCAGAGAGTGGGGATAAAAGGGTCCTTCTCAGGATGGCAGCCAGTGACAAGTGGTGTTCTGCAAGGCTCAGTTTTGGAACCACAACTTTTCACTTCAACGATCTAGTTGAAGAAACTGAGGGCATTCTGACTAAGTTTGCAGATGATACAAAGATAGGTAGAGGGACAGGTGGCATTGAGGAGGCAGGGAGGCTGCAGAAGGATTTGGACAGGTTAGGAGAGTGGGCAAAGAAGTGGCAGATGGAGTACAATGTGTGAAAGTTGAAGTCACACTTTGGTCGGAAAAATAGAGGCATAGACTATTTTTTAAATACGAAGAAAATTCAGAAGTCTGAAGTGCAAAGAGACTTGGGAGTTCTAGTCCAGGATTTTCTCAAGGTAAACTTGCAGGTTGAGTTAGCAGGTGAGAAGGCAAATGCACTGATGGTATTTATTTTGAGAGGACTTGAATATAAAAGCAGGGATGTACTTCTAAGACTCTTATAAGGCTCTGTTAAGATCACATTTGAAGTATTGTGCACAGTTTTGGGTCCCATATCTCAGGAAGGATGTACTGGCTCTGGAGCACGTTCATAAGAGGTTCATGAGAATGATCTCAGGATTGAAAAGCTTAACATGTGAGGAACATTTGAGGACTCTGGGTTTATATTCGATGGAGATTAGAAGGATGAAGAATTGAAACATATGGAATACTGAATGGCCTGGACAGAGTGGATGTTGGGAAGATGTTTCCATTGGTAGGAGAGACTAGGACCTGAGGGCACAGCGTTAGAGTAGGGAGACCTTTTAGAACGGATATAAGGAGAAACTTCTTCAGCCAGAGAGTGGAGAACCTATGGAATTCATTGCCACAGAAGGCTGTGAAGGCCAGGTCATTGAGTATATTTAAGACTAAGATCGATAGATTCTTGAGTACCAAGGTGATCAAGGGTTACAGGAAGAAAGTGGGAGAAGGGGGTTGTGAAACTTATCAGCTATGATTGAATGGTGGAGCAGACTTGATAGGCTGAATGGAATCATTTCTGCTCCAATGTCTTATGGTCAGACACACTCCGTTTTATATTTTCTCCCTCACGGAAAGCAATAGTGTATACCATTCAGAGTGAGTTCCAGTGACATGTTTTTAAATGTGCAGCAATTCATTCTACTGGGTTTTAAAACAATCTTTTTCCCATTGTAATCCACAATCATGTGGTCCTTACGGTGCAAAATAGTGAGTACCACAGAAGGCAGAAATTTCCCTGTGGCATAAATAATTCCAAGAGAGGTGGGAAAATACAGTTGGTTCTGATATAATGCAATAGTTTGGTTCTTGTGCAATCTCACGTTATAAGAAAATCGCGCAACAGCCATGCCATTTAAACTAATGGGGCCAGAATCGCGTTATAGCCAATACATGTAAGGAAAGTTCGCATTCTGTAAATAACAGTCTAAATTCCTCAATTGCTTTAAAGCCAATTCGCATTGAAGAACTGACTGTAAAGTGAAATGAAAATACCAGATATTGATGTTGAGAAAGGTTTTCCTGACTTTTCCCTCCAGCAATAGCAATTTCAAAGTCTCACTATTGAATTACATGTACCATATTTTCCTATATTTGCAGATCATTAATGCCCCAAAGTGCATACTTATAAGCAACTTGCAGTTCTCCTCTCATCCACCAAGAACCTATTGGTGTTTGTTCCCAATAGTAAAACAGGGTACCTGGCTTATCACGGCCATTATGCACTGTTTCTTCATGCTTTATGGCTACATCCTCCTTGACCCTTTATCCGTACAAATCATCAGCCACAAACCACCATCACCATGCCTGCTCTTAGAACATACGTTCAGCTCTTCAACACTTTCTTTGGAGCTGAAGGACACCCATGACTTGTATGCTCTGCTGGGTCTCCCTCTGTGTGCAGGGATAGTCACACAACTACACTGCGTACTTTTGCACTGATGTGGACGCATGTATCTTATAGCTCTTACCTTTCATTGACTTCAGCATTTATTTGGTGGCTGCTGGCCTCTGTCCCACTTCACTTTGCTTTCTTAGCATGCACCTTCTTCAGCTTTGTCATACAAGCTGCCAGCATTGCTTTCTTAGGCCACATGGTCTAGTCAGTAAGGCACATTGAACATGCTTTCTTCGGTATGGGGATGATGGTGGTCTTCTTGAAGCAGGTGGGGACTTCAGCTTGTAGGAGGGAGAGTTTGAACATATCGGAGAATATCTCCGTCAGTTGATCTGCACAGGATTTGACTGGTCGGTCGGGTACGCCATCCGGGCTATCACTTTTCTTGTTCCAGGATGCAAATGCTACAGGAAGGACAGAAAGGGAGGCAAGAGAGAAGGGGCAGTGGTGTTTTTGATAAGGGATAGCATTACAGCTGTACTAAGGGAGGATATTCCTGGAAATACATCCAAGGAAGTTATTTGGGTGGAACTGAGAAATAAGAAAAGGATGATCACCTTATTGGGATTGTTTTATAGACCCCCTAATAGTCAAAGGGAAATTGAGAAACAAACTTGAAAGGATATCTCAGTTATCTGTAAGAATAATAGGGTGGTTATGGTAGGGGATTTTAACTTTCCAAACATAGACTGGGACTGCCATACTGTTAAGGGTTTAGAGGGACAGGAATTTCTTGTGTGCACAAGAAAATATTCTGATTCAATATGTGGATGTACCGACTAGAGAAGGTGCAAAACTTGACCTACTCTTTGGGAAGTAAGGCAGGGCAGGTAACTGAGGTGTCAGTGGGGAGCACTCATTTCCCCTCCCCCCACCTTTTCTCAGTCCCAACCCTCAGACTCAACAACACCTTCTTGACCTGCAATCTTCTTCCCGACCTCTCCGCCCCCACCCCCTCTCCAGCCTATCACCCTCACCTTAACCTCCTTCCACCTAAATAAGACAAGGCAGGTGACTGAGGTGTCAGTGGGGGGAGCACTTTGGAGCCAGCGACCATAATTCTATTCGTTTTAAAATAGTGATGGAAAGGGATAGACCATATGGAACAGTTGAAGTTCTAAATTGGAGAAAGGCCGATTTTGTCGGTATTAGGCAAGAACTTTCAAAAGCTGTCTGGGGGCAGATGTTCGCAGGTAAAGGGACAGCTGGAAAATGGGAAGCCTTCAGAAATGAGATAACGAGAGTCCAGAGACACTATATTCCTGTTAGGTGAAAGAAAAGGCTGGTAGGTTTAGGGAGTGATATTTGTATCATCAGTAGTCACAGGTGAGGTGCCGGAAGACTGGAGGTTGACAAACGTGGTGCCACTGTTTAAGAAGAAGACTAAAGAAATTGAGGGTTTGGTTAAGAAAAAGAAGGAAGCATATGTCAGGAATAGACAGGATAGATCGAGTGAATCCTTAGAAGAGTATAAAGGCAGTAGGAGTACACTTAAGAGGGAAAACAGGAGGGCAAAAAAGGGGACATGAGATAGCTTTGGCAAATAGCATTAAGAAGAATCCAAAGGGTTTTTACAAATACATCAAGGATAAAATGGTAACTAGAGAGAGAATAGGGCCTCTCAAAGATCAGCAAGGCAGCCTTTGTGTGGAGCAGCAGAAAATGCGGGAGATGCTAGAAGAGTATTTTGTATCAGTATTTACTGTGGAAAAGGACATGAAGATATAGAAGGTGGGGAAATAGATGGTGACATCTTGAAAAATGTCCATATTACAGAGGTGGAAGTACTGGATGTCTTGAAATGCATAAAAGTGGATAAATCCCCAGGACCTGATCAGGTGTACCCTCGAATTCTGTGGAGATCCTAGGGAATTGTTTGCTGGGCCTCTTGCTGAGATATTTGTATCATCAGTAGTCATAGGTGAGGTGTCGGAAGACTGGAGGTTGGCTAATGTGGTGCCACTCTTTAAGAAGGGTGGTAAGGACAAGCCAGGGAACTATAGACCAATGAACCTGACGTCGGTGGTGGACAAGTTGTTGGAAGGACTCCTGAGGGACAGGATGTACATGTATTTGGGAAGGCAAGAACTGATTAGGGATAGTCAACATGGCTTTGTGCATGGGAAATCATGTCTCACAAACGTGATTGAGTTTTTTGAGGAAATAACAAAGAGGATTGATGAAGGCAGAGCAGTAAATGTGATCTATATGGACTTCAGTAAGGCATTTGACAAGGTTCCCCATGGGAGACTGGTTAGCAAGGTTAAGTCTTGTGGAATACAGGGAGTTGAAACTTTATTGCTGGAACAGCACAGCAGGTCAGGCAGCATCCAGGGAACAGGAGATTCGACGTTTCGGACACAGGCCTTCTTCAGGATTCCTGAAGAAGGGCCTGTGCCCGAATCTCCTGTTCCCTGGATGCTGCCTGACCTGCTGTGCTGTTCCAGCAATAAAGTTTCAACTTTGATCTCCAGCATCTGCAGACCTCACTTTCTCCTCGAATACAGGGAGAACTAGCCATTTGGATACAGAACTGGCTCAAAGGTAGAAGACAGAGGGTGGTGGTGGAGGGTTGTTTTTCAGACTGGAGGCTTGTGACCAGTCGAGTGCCACAAGGATTGGTGCTGGGTCCACTACCCTTCATCATTTATATAAATGATTTGGATATGAGCATAAGAAGTATAGTTAGTAAGTTTACAGATGACACTAAAATTGGAGGTGTAGTGGACAGCGAAGAAAGTTACCTCAGATTACATTGGGATCTTGATCAGAAATGCCAGTGGGCTGAGAAGTGGCAGTTGGAATTTAATTTAGATAAATGTGAGGTGCTGCATTTTGCGAAAGCAAATCTTTGCAGGACTTATACACTTAATGGGACGGTCCTGGGAGTGTTGTTGAACAAAGAGACCTGGAGTGCAGGTTCATAGATGCTTAAAAGTAGAGTCACAGGTAGATAGGATAGTGAGGAAGGTGTTTGGTATGCTTTCATGTTGCAGCTGTACAGGACATTGGTTAGGCCACTTTTGGAATATTGTGTGCAGTTCTGGTCTCCATCCTATCGGAAAGATGTCGTGAAACTTGAAAGGGTTCAGAATAGATTTACAAGAATGTTGCCAGGGTTGGCAGATTTGAACTATAGGAACGATTGTCCCTGGAGCATCGGAAGCTGAGGGGTGATCTTATAGAGGTTTATAAAATCATGAGGGGCATGGATAGGATAAATAGACAAAGTATTTTCCCTGGGTGAGGGAGTCCAGAGCTAGAGGGCATAGGTTAAAGGTGAGAGAGGAAAGATATAAAAGTGACTGAAGGGGCCACTTGTTCACGCAGAGGGTGGTACATGTATGGAATTGGTCAGAGGACGTGGTGGGGGTTTGTACAATTGCAGCATTTAAAAGGCATTTGGATGGGTATATGATTAGGAAGGGTTTGGAGGGATATGGGCTGGGTGGAACTAGATTGGGTTGGGATATCTGGTCGGCATGGACAGGTTGGACCGATGGATCTGTTTCCGTGCTGTACAGCTCTGTGACTCTGTAGTACTCAGTTACAAGCTGCCAACCTTTTTCGCAGAGGGAGAGATAGGTGGCATGTGATGTGGGAGCACTGAATAGTCAGTCTATCAGCTCGACAAGGGTGAACGTATTATTGTGCAGCACTGTGCTTTGTCAATGTCAGAGCTGTAGCATGTAGTATTCCAGAATCCCTACAGTATGGAAGCACATCATTCAGGAGAGAAAATGAGGTCTGCAGATGCTGGAGATCAGAGATGGAAATGTGTTGCTGGAGAAGCGCAGCAGGTCAGGCAGCATCTAGGGAACAGGAGAATAGACGTTTCGGGCATTAGCCCTTCTTCAGGAATGAGGAAAGTTTGTCCAGCAGGCTAAGATAAAAGATAGGGAGGAGGGACTTGGGGGAGGGGCGTCGGAAATGTGATAGGTGGAAAAAGGTCAAGGTGAGGGTGATAGGACAGATGGGGGTGGGGGCGGAGAGGTCGGGAAGAAGATTCTATCAGGACATAGTGATCAAAAATGGTGTGTTTTGGCTTGTGCATGAGATGAATTTTCATAGACCAGCTGCCATATCTCACGAGGGTAGCAATCTAATCTCATTTTCACTGTCTTATCAATATAGTCAAGACTGCTTAAACAGGAGGTGCAAGACTTGCGCCCACACCTCCCCTCTCACCTCCCTCCAAGGCCCCAAAGGAAACTTCCATATCCGCCACAGATTCACCTGTACCTCCACACATATCATCTATTGCATCCCCTGTACCCGATGTGGCCTCCTCTATATTGGGGAGACAGGCCGCCTACTTGCGAAGCGTTTCAGAGAACACCTCTGGGACACCCGGACCAACCGGGTCCGTTTGGAGGTGGCGGAAATGACGGCGGATGATGCGCTGTACATGGAGGTTAGTGGGGTGGTAGGTGAGGACCAGTGGGGTTCTGTCCTGGTGGCGGTTGGAGGGGCGGGGTTCAAGGGCGGAGGATCGGGAAGTGGAAGAGATGCGGTGGAGGGCATCGTCGATCACGTCGGGGGGGAAATTGCGGTCCTTGAAGCACATCATTCAGCCCATCAGCTCCACATTGATCCTCTGAAGAGCATTCCACCCTGACCCATGCCCCCTCCCTTACCTCTGTAACCCTGCATCTCCCATAGCTAATCTAGCTCACTTGCACATCCCTGGACACTATGGACAACCTAGCATTGCAAATCCACCTAACCTGCACATCTTTTGACTATGGGAGAAAGCTAGAGCACCCGGAGGAAACCCACGCAGACCTGGGGAGAATGTGCAAACTCCACACAGACAGTCTCCCGAGGTTGGAATCGAACCCGGGTCCCTGGCACTGTGAGGCAGCAGTACTAGCCACTGTGCCACCCCAATACCTTTGCTGCATTGTTCGTTCAATTCTGCATTCAGAACTGTTCTGAGAAAGGGTCACCAGACCGAAATGTTAACTTTGATTTCTCTTCACAGAAGAAGCCAGACCTGCTGAGCTTTTACAAACATCTGTTCTTGTCTCTGATTTACAGCATCTGCAGTATGCGTTTTATACTATCATGTCCCTGTCACAGACTATTCCATCATTTGTTAATATACTGAACGAAGTTAAATCTATGAATAAAAATTATACGTAATGAGGCTCTCTGAAAGTGTTTCCCAAACTCCAAAGTTAATTCATTCTGAAGACAAAATACAAATTGTGTAATCCTCTCAGAGTTGCACTTCGCCTGTGACGTTTCTCTGATACTGAGAATAACTTATGAGAATCTGCTTAAATTAATGGTTCAGCCATTTCCTTCAATCATTCAATCCATGTAAGTGTCATCTGTGGCTCTGTTACTCTTGCTTCTGAGACAGAATATGTCATTTCAAGTCCTCTGTCAGAAACGTGAGTAAACATAGCACCTCCATTGTGGGATTGAAGGAACTTTATAGATGTAAAGTGAACCTACAAATCCACAGTACAAATTTGAAGAATTAGGGAATTCTCCCCATTGTCCTGGCAAATATGAATCATCATTATCCGAACAAAGCTTCTGAACATTTTGAAATTGCTGTTTGTGGGAGTTTGCTTTGTGTAAATTGATTGCTGCATTTTTTACATCACAACAGTGACTGTAGTTCAAAAGCAGTAATTCACTGGCAGTATGCATTCTGTGGCTTCTCTTGTATTATACTGAGCAGCTGTGCACAGACTTTTAGTTTAAACAACTAAAGAATTACACATTTATCTTCTGAACACTAGGAACATTCAAAGTTGCCTTGGTTTGCAGGGCATAAATCTGGATCATTCCAAGTTGCTGATTTAAGTAAATGATGATCAGTATTTGACATTTGGCTGTTACATTCTCCATAAGTCAGCAAATCTAGGGTTAAAGTCAGGGGAGAGGATGACGTCCACATTTACACTCCCATTTTGAATGGATTTGATTTTCTGAGGTAGTTAAAGGAGTTTGCTAACAATAGATGTCATATCTGACCTCACAAAAAAGCATCCTGTAATGCCAGAGTAGCATTATTCAAGGAACAGTTCACAGGTTGAAACTTCCTGATGTCCAGGTTTAGTTGAGTTTAGTTGAAGAAGAGAGGAAGAACTGTCTGAAGATTAGATTAGATTACTTACAGTGTGGAAACAGGCCCTTCGGCCCAACAAGTCCACACCGACCCTCCGAAGAGCAACCCACCCAGACCCATTCCCCTACATTTACCCCTTCACCTAACACTACGAGCAATTTAGCATGGCCAATTCACCTAACCTGCACATCTTTGGACTGTGGGAGGAAACTGGAGCACCTGGAGGAAACCCACGCAGACACGGGGAGAATATGCAAACTCCACACAGACAGTTACCTGAGGCGGGAATTGAACCCGGGTCTCTGGCGCTATGAGGCAGCAGTGCTAACCACCTTGCCACCGTGAAGTGGTGAGGGTTAAAAATTGATCAGGAATCAAGGCCCACTTAAATATAAAGTGTGAAGTGCTTTGTAAATATTTCCTGTCATTAAATTTTCTAAAATTCACTGTGTGACCTCATGAGAGTGTGGTTAGAATCACAACTGCAAGTTATTAAAAACAACAACTAGACAATACAGGGTCTGTGCTTTTTTTATATATACAAAATTAGAGGTTTGTTTTTATAATTATTTTCCGGTTTCTTTTTGTTGTTTGTGGACATGCTCTTCAAGTGCTAATACTTACAAACAAACAATTCCTAATGTACTGGAAAGGCAGCCAAATTACTCTCAAAAATATCAGTTCCCATGATTACTGTGACCAGAAAATGCAACTTCATATCTCAAAGCTGCTGACAAAGGAATTGGTAAAATGAACTGATTAGGTATGATATTCAGTAGTACCACTTGGTGTGGATCTGAGTTTTATAGACCAAAAGATCCTAAATGTTGTCTTTCATCTTGACTATGTTAACTGACCCAGTAAGGCTTTCAGCTCAAGTTTACTACCCAATGAACCATGGATGTTATTGAGAACAGTGTCAAGTCTCCTGCTCAACTTGCAGTCTAATTTCAGAGTGGCCACTTGGTCTGGAACTGTAGTTGAGCATGAGGCAGCATTTGCAGTCATGCAAAGAGAAACATTTTAAGAAGAAATTTAAATGAAAGCCCAAATGGCTGGTGAAAAACAAATATGAAAGTAGGGATCAAATGAACCACACACTCATTTTGGAGAAAATAAAGGCCATGTAATCTTTTTTTGTGCGTTGTCCATTTTCAGGATAATAAACAGGTGCATATACTTCCAAATATGACAGAAAGGATTCAAGTGTCCATTTTGAGCTGGAGCTGCATTCCCCATCACATTGGATTGGTTTCTGTACAGGTGTCTGGAGCACAACTGTAGAAAGACTGAACAATGGGAAAAGTTAGGTCTCTCACTTGTGTGGGGACCTTTTTCTAATTTATATTTGCTCCTGTGCCTGACTCACCATGTGCTGGCTGTTAGCAGCCCATCAATGCATCAGGCAGCTCATCAAGGCTCTCTGCATATACCAAAAGAACTTCGACATCTCATTCCTCATGCACAGAGGGAAGCAGGATGAGACATTACCAGACTTCACCCATAAAGAGGGATCAAAACTAATCACAGCACTCCAATGAGCATAATTCTCAGAAGAGGTGTAAAGCAGCATGACAGTTTCCAATCAACTGCTTTGTATGATTTCAAAAAGTCAAATTAATTCCCAGTGTCTTTGGAAATAACTAATTAGAATTGGATGAAGAAAATGAATCCCATGCAATTTCTTACATTTCAGAAATAGGTTTCTCAAGCAAAAACTGTTTTTGAACAGAATTGATGCTGCTGCATTAACTCTAATATATTCTTCTAAAAATATATACAAATGAAAATCTGGAGCTTCCTGGCAAAAATTTGACTTCTTCAATCACAGTAGAGCAGTGGATACAATTAAGATTTGCAGAATGTGCTCCAGAAATCACTGATAGAAATCCAAGAATCTTTCTTAATCAAAATTAAACTAGACTTACTTAATCACTTTAAAAACAAGGTCATTACATCCCATCACTTTGGTGCAATGCTAATATGATATCTCTGACACTTGGACTTTGGACTCATGTGTTTGGCAGTGCCTCTGATTGACAAAAAAAATTTCAAATTAGTTCTTTTTTGGGGGGATGACTGGGGCTGTGAGAGACAACAATTTGGGCACAACCCCCTTCATAAACCTCGAGAGTAGCAGTGACACAAGCATGACTTATCTTGGCAAAGCGCTTTGATGTTTACGATTAGAATATAACTTTAATGTGTTGAATTCCTCCTCTCTTTGCTGTTTATATGCCTTGCCTTAGCTACTTGTCAATCCTGCTTACTTTCCCGCCAGTGTTTGTTGGCTCAAAGCCTCAGGCTCCAGGAAAAGCCGGCTATGTTAGTGATTAATGTTGCATGCTTTCCCATAGCATGCCAGCCGTCTTTTACCCCTTGGTGAATTGTAATGCATGAATACCTCAACATAATCAGTGTTATAAGCTAACAGTATGTTAACCTCTTCAATACTAGATGCGAAAATGGTTTACTGAAGTGGAATCTAGATTTATTTTACTTCATCCACAATGACTTCACTAACACGTATGTTAGTCAATGTGCATGGGGAATAAATTTGAATGCCTTTAGCGGTGCTACTTTGGACTAATCTAAAGGTTCATTTGAAAAACAAAGATAGAAGGTTTCAACAGAGTTAGTATGAAAACTGCTGCAAATGCTCTTTGTTCCACAGGCTGAGAAGAGTGAAAAGCACCCATGGTTCACTCCTGAACATTATCCAGTGATCCCTGTAGGAAAGTGCATTTGTAAGGTGTTTGTCAAGGCCAAAATGAACCACTGATTCTTCTACAGTCAGATAATCTCCTGTCACTTATTAACTTGGCTTTTCATATGAGGAATAGCCAAAAGCATGAGACAGCAGGCCTCCTATCCTTCATTAAAATTCAGTACCTTGAAGAGAGAAGAGGAAGTTTTTTTTTAAAAGGGTTGCTTTTTGAATTGAATAGTATGAATTTAAAGTGCGGATGGAAGATATCTGCTTAAAGTGGGCAAGATGCTGACTTGCTAACATTTTATTCCAGGTGTTAAAGGTGAATCATTGCTGTTGCATAATTGGTTTGGAACAACTCTTTCCTAGTGCATTCTCTAGGCAATAGACTCCTTGACAAGAGTCCACTTCCCAACCAATCACCACCCAGCCATATAGATTGTAGTTGCCTTTGAAATTTGGTATTTTTGCATCTATTCTAATGCATGCAAGATGAAAAGCTTCCACAGGATTTCTCTTTTTATGGGCAGTGTTCAAGTCCTGCATGACTAAGCGACTATGTGTAATTGGTTTTATTCATAGTCACTTAGTTGATAATGAGATGATATAAAAGCATAGAAAGTAGGAGTAGGGTATACCATTTGGCCCACTGATCCTGCTTCTCCATTCAACATTATCATGAATGATACTCTTTCTCAAAACTGTACTCTTGCTTTCTCCCCGTACCGCTTGACACCTTTAGCTTCAAAGTTTGTGAGAAGATTTGTAGCTTGAGTGCTCGTTGCTGTGGTTCTGTTCGCCGATCTGGAAGTTTTTGTTGCAAACGTTTCGTCCCTGTCTAGGTGACATTCTCAGTGCTTGGGAGCCTCCTGTGAAGTGCTTCTGTGGTGTTTCCTCCGGCATTTATAGTGGCCTGTCCCTGCCGCTTCCGGTTGTCAGTTTCAGCTGTCCGCTGTAGTGGCCGGTATATTGGCCAACAAAGAACAGCCAGGGAATTCCTAGAAGCATGGCACTCATCCACAAACTCCATCAACAAACACATCGACCTGGACCCAATATACTGGCCACTACAGCGGACAGCTGAAACTGACAACCAGAAGCGGCAGGGACAGGCCACTATAAATGCCGGAGGAAACACCACAGAAGCGCTTCACAGGAGGCTCCCAAGCACTGAGGATGTCACCTAGACAGGGGACGAAACGTTTGCAACAAAAACTTCCAGCTCGGCGAACAGAACCACAGCACCTTTAGCTTCTCGAAATCTATCTATTTCTTTGTTAAATATAGTCAGTAATTTGGCTTCCATATCCTCCTATGGTAAAGAATTCTCCAGGTTGACCACCCTTGCAGTGAAGAAATGTCTCCTTAATTCTGTCTGAAATAGCCTACCATGTATCCTAAGATTGTCACCCCTTTTTCCATACCCCAAGCCCCCAGCCAGGGGAAACACCACCTCTTCATCCTGTCAGAATTTTATATATTTTAATGAGATCTCCTCTGATTCTTCTAAACTCCAGTGGATACAGATCCAGTCAAACCAATTTCTCCTCCTATAACAAACCTGCTATCCCAGGAATCAATCTGGTGAACATTCCCCGGACTCCCTCTATGGTATCTTTTCTTAGGTAAGAGGACTAAAAATGCACCCAATTCTCCCTATACAGCTGCAGTAAGATATCTTTGCTCTGTACGCCGACCCCCTTGCAATGAGGGGTCAGCATATGATTTGGCTACGACTGCTTGCTCCACCTGCACACTTTTCAGATAGCATCCGAGGAGCAGGAAAATCGACGTTTTGGGCAAAAGCCCTTCATCAGGATGAAGGGCTTTTGCCCGAAATGTAGATTTTCCTGCTTCTCGGATGCTGCCTGAACTGCTGTGCTTTTCTAGCACCACTTTAATCTAGAATCTGGTTTCCAGCATCTGCAGTCCTTGTTTTTACTACACCTGCACACTTTCTTTTAGTGACTCTTATAACTTGATTCACTTTGTAAAATTGCCACAATTGCAGCATCATTAATGAAGTTCTTGAATGCTTGTACAAATGACATAGTTTGTGCCCCGCTTGATTTTAGTTTCATTGACCTCAATAGGAGATGCCTAAAATGAGAACAACTTCACAAATCCATCACTTTTCACTTCTGCACACATTGAAAATGTTGATTTCAGTCCAAGGTGAAACTCTAAGACAAGTGGTCTTCTTGTTTCTCGCAGTGGATTAGTTAGCTGGGTGGGAGGGAGATAGGAATCAGATTTATTATAATCTTCAAGTTTGTTTTTTAAATATACAGATTTTATATGTTGGATGAGTTTAAAACTTGAGGGGAGGTAACATCTGTTTAATAAGAGTTGGAATCTTCAAGAAGGTATGGGTCTACTTTTAGCATCAAACACCAATGATGGAATACTTACAGATAGCATCTCCTTCATCTTCATAGCACAGTGCAAATGGTAAATGATACTCTCTTCCAAACCAAAGTCCAGCTATTGTAGCAGTAGAGAATATCTGATTATTAGTGAAACAGCACTACAGAAGCTTCTGGTCCTCAAGCTAGACTTCCAGTTTTTGCCATGAACATAGGAACATCTTGTTTCAGTCTAAACTGTTCTTGCAGATTGCTTGCAGCAAAGCTTCACATATCCTGTTTGCTGGGAATTCTCTGCCAGGATTTACAATGTGCAATACTCTTTCCTTTGGTAGAAAACCAAATGCAAAGTTAGCTATCACTTACTTTACTGGACCTGTACAGGACATGCAATAATGGAGTAGAGAGCTGAGCCTCATACTAGTGTAATACTAAGTTTCTCAAAATCCATAGCAATTAGCAGGATCAAATTTGCAAGCCATCCATCCTTGCTATAGTTGTATCTGGCTGCACCTGTTATGTACCAAAATATATTCTTTAAAGGCATGAATGGCGTGGCTGTCATTGGAAGATATTTGGTTATTTTGTATTTCTATTCAGCAAGCAGGCTGTGTGAAGTCTTTTGTCACAGATTTCTATTCACTTTTCACCTCCATCATCCCACCTCTTCAGTGCACCTGTTGCACAGCAATAAGACAGTTTAAAAACAAATTAAGGGATAACAAGTAGTAAGTTTAAGTTATAACTAGATTCAGTTATAGGGAGGGAGAGAGATAGAGGGTTGATGGCAATTGTAAACCATGCAAACTCTGCTCCTGTTCTTTGAATCTACCATTAATTGTTCAACAATGTTTAGTTCCAGTGTTGGAAAACCATCTTCTAAAATGTTCTACTTAAAACTTAAATCCCGATTTTCACAATTGTCTCTTTTAATGTGAACTAAGTTGCACCTCTACATTTAGTGTATTTGCCCACGACTGAATGTAATTTATACTGCAGGATTTGTGGTATTCTTGAAATACAAACTTTATACAAAGTGATGTACTGTTAAAAGTATATTTTTTGATATCAATCTTATAATATAGATGCACCCTCTAACCCTTGGTTATTTCCCATAGGTATGAGGTTGTTGACATATCCCTTAATCCAGTCTCTAAATGCAAGTTGATAAATTCAGAGACTGCTGCTTTGCTGTGCGGTGGTGACACTGTTCCCCTTTAAAGTAAACAGGTATTTAATCTTTTTTAGTTTGTGTAAAATAAGAAACTAAGTGATTAACAGCACTGAGGTTAGGATGTTATATTCCTGCTGTCAAGGATGCATGCTTTAAGAACATAGTCTGGGCAGAGTTTTGGATAGGCTGTACACAGAGTCAACTTCCTTAGGGCTGCCATATACACTCTGCTGGGATGTAAAATATTTTCCCACAGTTGTTCTGTTGCAGTTGTTTATCTAGTGCCTGATGGGATGTAATGAACAAACTCCAGACCTTTGTTGAAATAGTATTGGATTAGAGAATGATTCAACAGGGTCTGGTCCCACTATAAATAGCTAACCTAAAAACTATTACAAATATAGTCTCAACATTACTTTCTCTGACATTTTCCAGCCCTGATGTCTTTTTGTATTAATTCCAACCTTCAACACAATATTTTCCTCAACCATTAATTTTCAAGTTATTGTGTAGGAAAGCTAGTTGAATTATGACACAAAGTAGAGGTTTATTATGTCAGTACTGTTTGAAGTTTATGTAAAGGTTGTATACACAATGGGAAAGTTAATAATGCTGATTTATAAGGTGACACATCCAGCTTTTGATAGAGCTTTATGTGTCCCTTGGATGTTGTTTCTGAGAGAGCTAATGTTGAAATTTTGTAAATCATAATTTTTTTAGATAGCAAATCTCTATATACATTTTATGGATGTATGATTGCAGATTTTAATTCAATTCCACTTTATTATCCATATATAAATTAATTTTCTTCAAACATTATAAGTACAATAAAACATACCACCTGTGATTTGGTAATTTTCTAACTCAAAGGAAAGACACAATGTAAATGTTAGCTCTTTATTTCTGTAGATTTGCTACACACAGCAATCAGAGCCATATGTTTGTTTAGGCTGGGCACATGCTGGCATGTGCTTGGTGAGGTATTGGATATCACAATGAGACTATTGATGCTTGAATTTACATTGTTTCTTTGACTGCTTGTATCACTCCAAAATGGAAATCTCATTGTTTGGGAAGGCAAGTGGATATGTAAAACTTGTTGAAGAATCGTAGGGATACTTAACTCTGAGTTGAATCTGGGAGAGCTATACCAAAGAAAGATCTTGCATTTACATCATGCTTTTCATGTCCTCAGAGCATCTCAAAATGCTTTAGGTCTAATGAAGTACTTCCAAATACTTCCTACATCCTACATCCAGACCCTCAACCTGAGCTACAAATCTTCTCAAAACTCACTAAGTATTTCCAAACTATAGCCTGTGTTCTACATACATGTGATGATATTAGATTAGATTCTCTACAGTATGGAAACAGGCCCTTCGGCCCAACAAGTCCACACTGCCCCTCCAAAGAGGGACCCACCCAGACCCATTTCCCTACCGTATATTTACCCATGACTAATGCACCTAACATTATGGGCAATTTAGCATCTTTTGGATTGTGGGAGGAAACGGAGCACCCCCACGCAGACACGGGGAGAATGTGCAAACTCCACACAAACAGTCACCTGAGGCTGGAATTGAACCCAGGAACCTGGTGCTGTGAGGCAGCAGTGCTAACCACTGAGCCACTGTGCCACGCCATGGCAAGTTCCACAACTTACGAAGAATATATGGACCTGAAAATTTGATTCTTGGGGATAGAAGGATAAATATTAACCAAATACAAAGAAAACTTCCTTTAATAGTGCAATTAGCTGTCTAGAGCCCAAGTTCTGGAATTCACTTCTTAAACCTATCCACCACTATATTGGCACAGTGGTCATTTTTGTTTAATAAGGTTCCTGTGAAGTGCCTTGGGACATTGAAAGTGTTATTCAAATGCAAGTTATTGTTAGAAATGGAGTTTATTAAAAAATAAATTTATAGTCGGAAACGTATTCCCAAACTGGTGGAAATGAAATTTATTTCTCATTTGGCTTTCAAATACTGCTTTCAAAAAAAAGGCACGCAAATTCTCTCAAGATGCTAGTAGCATTTTATTAAAAGCATTTTAAGTCAGAATGGAATGCAGTTATATTGCTTGTTTCTTCAAGCTGCCAACTGCATCTTAGATTTGAGTTGACAACACAATATCTGTTTATTGGATTATTGTTGGATTGAATAACTGCATAGTGCTTGAATATTACTTCTCTTAATTTTGTCCCAATTAAGTTTTGGTATAAAGTGAAGGTGAGAAATTTGGTGTTATTCCATTTTTAAAAAAAGCAATTGTGTGCTAAGTAATCTGTCAGATAGGAGGTTTCGGAGCTCAGTGGGTATTGTCCTTGCCTCTGAACCAGAAGCTTGGTTTGAGACCTAACGAAAGTATGTTCATAACACTACCAAAACTTTCGAGCATGCACCAACGTAAGAGAGCAGGTGAGATTCCTGGTCAGCTTTGTAAGGAAAAGAGTGTTGAAGGCTCTGCTATGAAAGCAGTAAAAAAAGGGTATCAATTTTTGACTTCCATCATCTGACTCTAGACCTTGGGGTTTTGTGCACTTGAACAGTTTTATGAGGAAAAATATTAAATTGACTTTCAAAAAAATTTGGCTATGGGTCAGCTTCAAGGCTTTTTATGGCAGGTTTCTGTCAATGAGCTCTAACAAGTTATTTCACACAGTTCTCTGTTGCTCACCTCATTAAGAATGCACTGCACCTTCGTGACACACCTTTCACATTATTTTGGACTCAGCAGCGGTGAAATGCTTGCTGGTGCCTGGCATCTTTTGGTGTTCATGGTGTGGCCATCATATTTAAATTCTATGTGTGCACCATGTCAAACGCTGCCAGCCGGGTTTAAAGAGGCTGCTGGGTCATTATAGTGTACGCAGTCTGGCAAAATGCTCAGCAATATTGTAAGAAGGTTAATGATTTGTTGCATTCTTGAGGGTAGCTGCCACCATCTTCTTTCTCCTATCACATACTTACTCTGATTCTGCCATTGCACCAATGCTCTCACCTAGCATTTTCAATAATGAATAGCCCATCCTCCCTGAATGGCTTTCATTCACCCTATCACCCTAAGATATTGACCCTTTCTGCTATCCACACTTCCTGTTCAGTCACTCAGGATACCTCACCATCTTTCCTGACTGATGATACCTGGCCCCCGATTGACTATAGTCCCCTTTGATTCTATATTGCTACCAAACATAGAGTCATAGAGATGTACAGCATGGAAACAGACCCTTCAGTCTAACCCGTCCATGCCGACCAGATATCCCAACCCAATCTAGTCCCACCTGCCAGCACCCGGCCCATATCCCTCCAAACCCTTCCTATTCATATACCCATCCAAATGCCTCTTAAATGTTGCAATTGTACCAGCCTCCACCACTTCCTCTGGCAGCTCATTCCATACACATACCACCCTCTGTGTGAAAAAGTTGCCCCTTAGGTCTCTTTATATCTTTCCCCTCTCACCCTAAACCTATGCCCTCTAGTTCTGGATTCCCC